>NC_132838.1:53814709-54117739 GCF_048164855.1 Canis lupus baileyi
AAATTTTTATCTTCAGTTCCTTATCTTATATATTGACTGTCATCTATGCCACTTATTTATTTCTTATTGTTTCATTTTCATATATTGCATAATGTATTTCATTATATCATTCTAAGAATTAAGCAATGATATTAGTCTTATTATATAAATGAACAACCTAAGATTCCAGGATAAATTACGGTAATAGTGAAAGGAAGAAGAAATATAAATCTCTTTGTTCCATGTGTGAGGCAATGTAGAATATCTTTAATCTCTGATTCCTTTCAATTCTCATGTTCAATGAAGTATTATCTCTTTTCTACAGCCAAAGATAATAAGACTTGCCAAGTGTTACAGAGATAGTTAGTGGAAGCAGCACTGTCTTGAGAGACAAAGAAGAGCCCCTGCTTCAGAGGGCTGCACTATTGCCCTTTTCTGTCCACATCACTATGCACAGGCCAAGAGTCCTGGGCAACAAAGGGATGTTACTCCTTCCATAGACCATGTCCAAGGCCCTTGAAAGTCCAGAATTCCCCACCCACATGTCCACGTTTCCCTTCCTTAGCTGGTTGGGTCTTTATTCCTCAGAAGGGTAAATGATACTACTAATGATCTATTAAGATTTTCTATTTCTTCTGAGTCAGTTTTGTAGCCTATATCTTTTTAGGAATATGCCTATGTTACATAATTCATTGACATACAATTGTTCAGAGAATTCCCTTATGATTTTTATTTCTGTAGTTAGGTGTAATTTCTCCTTTTCCACTCTTGCTTTTAATAACTTGAGTCTTCTCTCTCTCTCTCTTTTTTTTTTCTCAGTCACTCTTGCTTAAAACTTGTCAATTTAGTTGTTATTTAAATTTTTTTGTTCTTGATTTTCTCTATTGTTTCTTTTTCCTATTTTGTAGATGTGGTTTATATAAATTGGCCTTAAGTACAGGAGATTACCCTCAATAAAGTGGACCTCATCCATTTGGGGCCCTGGAGTGAAAATTGAGATTTATTGGAAAAGAAACCCTGCCTCAAGACTGCAGTACCAGCTTCTGCCTGAATTTCCAGCTTGTGGGCCTACCCTACAGATTTCAGACTTGCCAGCCTGCAAAATCATGTGTGTCAGTCAGTTCCTTAAAAAAAATGTATATATATATATATATATATATATATATATATGTAAATTTTATTTTCATTCATTTTGGCTGGGACTTATTGGGCATCCTAAATGTATAAATTGGTATATTTAAACTGGAAAATTGTGAATCATATCTTCCAATTTGTTGTCCTCCCTTTCTGTTTATTTCTGGTGTTTTGATATTATGTGTGCTGGACCTTCTCACATTATATGATATATCTTTTTAATTTTCTTTAAAATGTGTCCCTTTTCTTTCACAGGGTATTTCCTGTGTAATTTCTTCAAACTCTTTGTATATTTTTTTCAGGTCTATCCCCAAGTAAATCTTCAGTTATGTTTATTTAGGTATAGTTATTTAATTTCTATTATAATCTTTACTCTATAATTTCTCTTTATTTCATATTTAAATTTATTGTTACAAATTATACTCTCTTTTTTAATTAAGTTTCATCAAGTTTATTTAAATATACCAAATGTATTTATTTTATATATTATATATGCTTGTTCCAATACTGATAGTCATTGGATCTCTATGTCTGTTATTATTTTTCTGATGAATCAAAATAATTGTGGCCTCTTTCATGTCAAACTTAGAGATTTGGTCTGAGATCAGTAAGAAATCTTTGAAGCTAGATGTTAAGTGCCTTTCTTCTGAATGGGTTTCTTCTCTCTGTCTCTCTGTCTTTATTTCTGTCTCTCTGTATTGTATGTGCACACACTCTCTTTGACACTCCCCCTCCCATTTTTGGCTACCTCTAGAAGCTAAAATTTACCCAAAATAGACATAAACTAAATGTTCAGCACTGAGATGAATTCTGTTTCCTGTTTCATCCACTGAATCTGCTACCCATCAGAGGCCTTTACATTAAACAGGATTTCTTCAGTATAATTTTTTGCCCTACACAAGGATTTAGATTTGCCATTTGTCTCCTATAATGGCTACTTAAATTTGCATTTTAAGCCATCAGAAATTGTTGTATACTCTTCAAGAAAAACTGGCTCCACCAGTTTCTTTCCTTGTAGATTCATGATTTATTTTTGTTTCTGGACACAATATCATGCAAAAATTTTTAAATCTTTGCTTTAAATTTTAACTCAATAGAAATGAATTTAATCTTCCATTCATTGACATCTAATATGTTCTTGATATTTATGGGATATAAAGAATTTTTATTCTCATATAAGAATATATTTAACAAAATATTTTTATATCTTTCATATATATATTCCCACACAACTATAGCAAGAGAAAGTTATATTAACATTACTATTACCATATATTTCATAATGGCTTTAAATGTTTTAAACATTGAAATGTGGAGTGTGTATTTTAAATTATATTACTGTACCCTTGGGCTTAGTGACATAGGGTGTAACTAATAAACTGTACAAATATGAATATTTATATACACACATAATCATACATATTTAAATATGGTGCTTTCTCTGATTATTCTAACTCTAGTGAATTAAAATACCTTGCCATAATAAAAAACTTGCCTTTTTATGGAGACTATAGTGAGAATTCATTATATTACTTGTGAAACACCCTTGAGAAATCCTTTTTGTCAAAAATTTCACATCGATTCTAGTTACACATTCGCCATGTTCAACCCAGAAACATTATTTCTTTGGAACAACATTCAAGAAGATTCTCCTGAGAAATACGAAAGGCAAGTGATAAAGTTTAAAGTATTGCTTTAAAAAGTTGTAGGAGTAGAGGCTTTGTTCAAATTACCTAGTGCGTCTGTAGAAACTCCATGCATTCTTTTAGTAGGCATAGGTAGGATTTGGTTGTGTTCTGAGTGAAATCTAGGGATGATTTGAATGTAGAACAAAGGAAAGAATACAATAATCATAATCCAAGCACAGAATTGCCTTCAGATCTCCCTGTTAGAATCTGTGAACATGTTTGAGTTGAAGTGCACGTCTATGCTGCTCACCTGCCACTGACAGCCCAGCAATCACTTTTTTTGTTTCTGCCATCATTCACGATGCCACATCATGATTCCAATCCAAGGGCAGGAAATAGCAAGATTGTAAACACTTGTAACAGAGTTGGGAAGGGGGTAAAACCATTTTGGTTTTGGGAAAGTGAAGGCTAATTTGCTGACAAAAAGATCTTTAAAGGAAATCTGATATATGGTTAAACTCAAGATAGTGCATTTTCAAACTTAATTTTTCTTTCTTTTAAATCCCATGAATTCTACATATTAACACATGTTAAGACATAGAGGACTTTTTACATTTTCTTTTGCTGTTCAGCTTTAAAATTACCTTTCATAATCAGGGAATTAGAGTGTAGGAAAAGCTTCATGTCCCCTATGGAGACCAAAAACGCCAAAGTTTCATTTTCTAAGGCTGTCTTCCAGGCAAGGCAGGGTACACGCCGGAGATCCTCCAACTGGACCTACTAATCTCCTATTTTGAATCCTAAACCACACAGACTGAGCAGAACCTATTCTTTCTATAGGAGGCAGTGCAATAGCAGATACCTCCAGGTCCTAACAGAAACATTAGAGTGACCACATTGTCCACTGTTGGCGGAATGCATTTGAGAAACAAGTTAGGACACCCTAGCAGCAGTGTTTCCACAGACTTGATTGCGAGTATTGTTTCTCCCTATGCAGATTTCAAATTTTATTTGTTAGATTTCCTAGAGCCTTTGTGAATCACTTAATATCCTATTAATACATTCCTCTTCTAGTTAAATTATTCATAATTTATTTGTTGGTTTCAACTAAGTAATATAAAAAGAGACAGCAAAGCTTACTTTGTTTAGCATCTCATTTGAGAAAATGAACGTATAATACTATCAATATTTACTACCTAAAGGGTTATGATTCTGCAGGATGGTTATAATTTTGCTGAGCTTTTTTGAAGATAAACTGTTAGGTACTGTGCTAAGAGTTTTATGTTCAATGTATTCTGTAACACTGACAATAACAAGACAAAGTAGGTATTGGTATTATCTTCATCTTACAGATGTGAAAACTGAGCCAAAGAAGAACTTACTAACTTGGCCCGAGCTTACACAGATTTTTCCCTTGTTTCCATGGCCATAACTTCAGAGATTCTATTCATATCAGGCTCAAGCTCAAGTGTCCAAACTGTGGTAAAGTCATAGGAATCACTGCCTTATATTCAGGTTGATGTTCTATGAAGCGTCTATTATTTATCAGGTACCATGACTAGAACTAGATATATAAAACCTATGCAATATTCTTACCCTTAATTCATTTTTCCAGTAAAAATTATGTAAATTAATAACTTAGACATTATAAAGTTTTCTGTAATAGTGGTATGTACACAGTATGTGGAAACTCAAATAAAGGAACATTCTTTCTCTGTACTAGTGTCAGAAAAGGCTGTAGACCATAGAAAACCAGAACTGCTCTTTGTTGTATATATGCTATTTGCTCCTAGGAAGTTTCATCAATGTTATCTGTAAGCTAAAAGGATAATATGTGGTGACTCCCCAAAAACCCCAAGCTCACCCATTATACTTGATATGCCACATAAGCCTGACAAGTGCCACTCCTGGGGATTCCCTCGGAATTTTATATTGTCAGAAATTTCTTAATATATTGTTTTGATGACTAATTGGGGGGGGTAAGGAAAAGAAAATAAATATAATATTTGTTTATGATATTTAAATGCAATGTTAGAGATATGAAAAGGTACAAGCTTATACTGGCTGTTGTTGGCCTGGCTACAAAATATTTTAATTACATAGACAATTAAATGTTGTCTTTGCAAAAAAAAAAAAGTTTTTAAATGTTGTCTTTGCATGTTAGAAAAAATAATTTTGTCAATAACAATCAAGTGCACACTTTTAATGAGATGGTTTGATGAATAAATAAGTCAATAAATCAATAAAAATAATCTCCCACCACCACAAACACATTTCAGATGTTACATCTTTAAGGGAGACTGACCAGATAAAAGCTGTGTTAGCTTCCTATTGCTGCTGAAAGAAATCACACAGATTCAGTAGCTTAAAACAGCACAAATTTATTAACTTATGATTTGGGATGGCAGAAATCTGAAATGGGTCTCAGGGGGCTACAGCCAAAGTAACAGCAGGGCTGTGTTCTTTCTGGAGGTTCTAGGGGATGATCCATTTCTTTTCTTACTCCACCTTCTATAGGCACCTGCCATCCATGGCTCTTGGCCCCTTTCATCTTCAAAGCTAGCAATCACTTCAGTTTCTGCTTGTGTCTTCACATCTCTTCCTCTGACTCTGTCACTCCTCCTTTTTTCAGTCGTAAGGACCTTTGAAATCTTGCCTTTACGTGGATAATCCAGGATAATCTCTTCATCCCAAAGATCCTTTAGTTGATTGCATCAGCACAGTCATGTAACAGATTCATAAATTCTAGATTAGAATGTGGATATCTTGGGGAGCCATTATTCTGTCTATCGCAGAACTGTATTTCTTCAGTTGGCACTCCGTTCCATCTGGTCTTATGAACCTCTTTTTCTCTCCTGATCTCTTTCCCTTGCATGTGCAACCATATTCTGGAACATCTCAATAAAGCAAATAAGCCCCTCTTTGACTTTATATCTCCCTCCAACTCCTGTCCTACTAGTCAGTTTATCTTCTTTTACAATCAGATTTTCAAAAAGTTTCACTGACTTTTTCCATTCCTCCTCTCTGCATCTACCTCCAATTCACTACAATTTTATCCCTAGGAGGTTAGATAGCCAATAACTCCAATGATCTCTCTGCCATTGAGTCCAATGAATACCATATTCCCTCATATTCTAGAAAGCCTCAGACTATTCTCCTTGAATACTCATTAATTCTGGATTATGATACTATACATTCTACACCTTCACAGTGTTCCTTTTCCCCTTGTGGGTTCATCTTTGCCCAGCTCACTTTCTGATTTCTTATTCTCTGTCTGCCCCAGTCCTGAGCTTTTCTCCATTTCCACAACATTGTCTCTCAGTAGATAATCTCATTTACTTGCTTTACATACTACCTATATGTCTTCTTTCTTGTATTTCTTTCCAAAAAAAAAAAAAAAAAGAAAGAAAGAAAGAAAAGAAAAGAAAACCAAATATATATTCTTCTTTACTTATAGGAAAAAGGGATAACAGTTACCTGTTTTTCACTAAAATCATGGCATGTAAATTTTCCATATCAGCCCATGCATATCTACTTTAGTTTTATGACAATGCAATATTATATCTATATCATACTTTATATACAATTGGAGCTACTCCATAGCTAGTTATATTTTTTTCTATCATAAAATTATTTTGAAAATATGTAATATGCTGTAAATATTTTAGTAGTTAAGAATGTCATAGAATATTTAGTTCATTCCAGATGAAAAATAATAGATAATATTAATTATTATTCTGATCCTATGGTCATCCCATAAGCATAGCACAATAGTTCAGTAACTATGACTTCCCTGTATATTAAAGGACCAGAATGTAAGTCTTCAGATAAGAAACGAGTAGTCATTGAATGACATATGGAAAGTCATCAGTTTTTATTTATTTTCTTTTTTCTTCTTTTTTTCTTTTTTTGGAGTGGAGATAGTTTTTCTTTGAGGCTGGTTCATTGGAATCTCCCTTCAAAAAAAAGAAGCAATATCTCAATAATACGTATGTATTAGGTGAAAAATTTGTTCTATATGTTTTGTTAAGTGAGTATAGGCACAATGGCAATTTCTTTTGACTAACAATTTGAGTTAAAACTCAGAATTTTCTTTTGGTATATCTCTATCGATATTTATTTTAAAGATTTTATTTATTTATTCATGAGAAACAGAGAGAGAGAGGCAGAGACACAGGCAGAGGGAGAATCATGCTCCATGCATGAAGCCTGATGTGAAATTCAATCCTGGCTCTCCAAGATCATGCCCTGGGCTGAAGACAGTGCCAAACCGCTGAACCACCCAGGCTGCCCTCTATTGATATTATATACCTATGGAAGGTAGTTGACATACAGTGTAGCAGTGGCTTTGCTAGAGGTAACACCCTCTGCCATATGAGTTAGGTAAGTCTCAGGGAGACTGCCCTGCTTCCCTCTGGCAAGGTTAGAAACAGATACTCCAAATTTCCATTCTTCAACTTACAGATGATTAGCTGAACTGTTTGTACTCACTAATCAATGGAAACAAAATGCTTGTGAAGCAAACTTTAGTTAAGATTCTCTTGGGCTTTAGACTACTCAGCCTAGGCTGGTACACCATCCCTCCTTAGGTGTCATCCTAAAAATTAAGCTGACCTCAGGTGAAACATTTAACTTCCTAGGACACAAAGGTTGAGGGGATTTCTTAACCTTTTCTATTTCCAGGATCACAAGACTCAGGTAAAAGTCAACATTGTTTAGAATTTGGGACAGAGAGTGGCAAAAGCAATTCAGTCAGGGGCAAGTACAGTTTTTAAATAATCATGATGCAACAAATGGATATCCATAGGCTAAACAAACAAAAAAACTCATTAAACCTGATATTTTATTTTAAAAGTGACTTATAGATCAAAATGTAAAATGCATACTATAACTTTGCAAATCACTGAGACCTAAAATTAGGCAGAGTTCCTAGACATGATGTCAGGAGCACTGTCCATTGAAAACATAATCATTAAATTAGACTTCATCAAAACTAAAATTTTCTGCCCTGTGAAAGACCTAGCTAGGAGGATGAAGAGGCCGAGGGGAAAATATCAGCAAATTACAATCTGACAAAGGACTTGTTTCCATAATACATGAAGTATTTTCTAAATGTTGCAGTAAGAACACAACACAGTTAGAATGTGAGCAAAAGACTTGAAAGACACAAGGAAGTGGGGTGGGGGGCGCAGAGAAAACGCAATAGCAAATATGCACCTGAAAGATGGTGAGATCGTTATCCACTAGGGACATACAAACTAAAGCCACAGCAAGATAGCCCTCACTCTTCTAAGAATGGCTTAACTTTTTAAAATAATTATACACTGACAATACAAAATTCTGACAAAGACATGAAGCCATGGGCTCTCTATGCATCTCTTGAGAATAAGTCATCATAGCCACTCTGGAAACAGTTTGACAATTTTTTACAGAATTAAATGTGTACTATATGACCCAGCAATTACATTCCTGGGTATTTGTAATAAAAGAATAAAAACACAGGATTGAGCAGGCTGTGGTCTGTCCATATGATAACATAGACTTACCACTTGACTCAACAGACAGGCAACATTCATCCACACGCAAATGTGAAACTAATTGTTTATAGCAGCACTTTTTATAATAGTCAAAGACTGTAAGTGACCCACATTTCCATCAAATGCTGACTAGATAAATAAAATATTCATATATCCATAAAATGGAATATTATTTAGAAACAAAAGAGGAATAAAATTCTGCAGCATGCTAAAATAGAGGTGGACTTTGATGCCAGTACTTTGAGACGTCAGTTACCAAAGACCACATATGGTATGATTTCATCAATATGAAATATCTAGAGTAGAAATATCTGTAGCGACAGAAAGTAGGAAGTAGATTCTTGATTGTCTAATGATGTGAGCCTTTGAGGGTGGGGGAATGGAGAAGGACTGCTAATGGATATGGAGTTTCATTTTGAAATGAAAATAGTTTAAAATTATGGCTACACAACTCTGAGAATATACTTAAATGAACTGAATTTTGAACTCTAAATGGGTGGACTTTATGACATGTGAATTCTATCCCTGTTAAATCTGTTAAAATGGCTTATATACTTCATCCTTTAAATTTTATAATATTCTTGAAATGACAAAGTCATATTGGTGGAGACAATTCCATAACTTCTGAGGGGTAGGACTGGAAGAAGTGTGTGACTATACATTAGTGTTGAACCAATGTCAAATTTCTGCTTTCACAAATGTAGTATTGTTTTGTAAAATGTTATTCTTGGGGGAGGCTGGGTGAGAGGTACATGTGGAGGCTTTCATTTTTGCAACTTCTTTTGAATGTAAACTATTTCAAATTAAAAAGTTTCTAAAAAATCTAACACTTGAGAGAGTGAATCTTATTTTTGAGAAACTTTCTGACATATTCTGAGTCAAAATTGTTTCATGTTAAATCCAGTTGCACTGCTGTCTTACTGATATTTTAGTCTGTTGGATCCTTTTCTTTACAATGTAGGTCCTGTGGTTAGTTCAGCTATGTCCACAAATTGATGTTTGAACTTTAAAGTTTTCAGCTTTGGAGAACATTACCTTCAACATTTAGAGAGATGTTCAGTCAGAAATACTGCAGGTTTAAGGAACAAACATAACACATTTAGTCACAAAGTCTCTGGTTAAAAGGAAAAATAAAATATGTAACTCATACCCCTAACCCCATGAAAAAGAAGAGATTTAACAGAGTCAGCAACAGTTTGTTAGAAACAAACCATTTCTTGTGTATACATTGTCTCCCATCACATTTTTTTAAACACCAAAATAGGTTAGTTCATACATGTGTTTTCCTCACTAGTATCTTATGCTGATTTACTGATTGCAATCCTTCACTGCATCTGTGTGATCATGTGACTTGGAAAAAAAAAGAAAGAAAGAAACTCAAAAATGATCCCTGCTGGGCCTGCCAATACAAAAGTATCTTTGACAGTTACAAGACAAAACAACCATACTGTCAGAAAGGCTTTGACAGAATGAAGTGAACCATATTGACAGGATATCATGGAAGCATCTGGTGGGTTGTTTCAGATGAATGCTCTCATTTCATTGTCAATGTGCTTATGTGTGATGAATTTCCTGGACTGTCTTGGTTTCTCACAGCTCCTTAAAAACACAGAATGCTACCTTTAGCAAAGGTATTACCATACTTTATACCTACTGCCCTCCATCAGAAATGTAGATATCATCATAGATGTGCCAATGGAAAATTTTGAGTCTTAGCCCACCTTATCAATCAAAACGAATTACAATATTCCTAGACCACATAGAACAGGAATTTTTGCTATATATATGTATATTTTTGGAAGGATTACTTTTTTTTTTTTTTTGAAAGGGCATTCTTATGGAAAAGCTTTTATCTGTGCTCCAAAGGAGATAATAGTTAAAACCGATGACTTGGGCAGCCCGGGTGGCTCAGCGGTTTAGCACTGCCTTCAGCCCAGGATGTGGTCCTGGAGACCAGGGATCAAGTCCCATGTTGGGCTCCCTTCATGGAGCCTGATTCTCTCTCTCTCTCTCTCTGTCTCTCTCTCTCTCTCTGTCTCTCATGAATAAATAAATAAAATCTAAAAAAAAAAACCAAAACAAAACTGATGACTTTCCAAGTGTGATTCAGTAACTACTCATTTCTTATCTTATAACTGACCTTCTGGTCCTTTAATATATAGAGAAGTTATAGTTAATGAAATACTGGACTCATGGGATGGCCAAGGGAACAGAATAATATTTAATATTATAATATTAATTATTTTTCTTTTAGAATGAACTTTCATTCTATGACATTCCTCACTGATAAAATATTTGTTACAACATATTACATATTTTTCAAAAATGATTTTATAATGGAAAATAGAGGCAATTAGAGCTGCTCAATAGGGAGCTAGTTATATTAATTATGGTTTAGCCATAACGCTGCATTGCCCAAAAATTGAGGTAGATATACATATGCTAAATGTGGAAATTTTACATGACATTATTTCAGTGAAAAACAGACGTGAATAACTATCATTCCTTTCCTCTGAGGATTGTATACATATATTTTTTTTCATTTATTTCCAGAGAGTCAAAGGAAGTATAAACAGTGGTCCCTTTAGGGAGAGAAATGAAGTTGCAGAGAGGATTGATGCTTTCATTTTTCATTTCATTCTTTTCTAAATGGTTTAACTACTGTAACTAACTAAATAGTAGTCTGTTATATTAACTGAGATTATCTTGGAAGGAAGAATATGGACTGCTATTTGTTGCGTTCATTGTATTCTCTTTTGTAAAACAAACAACAAAAAGACTGACAAGACTGTACGCTTCAGAGATTTGGGAAATTTTGTCCATATTATTCACTGCCATGTTTGCCTGGCACATATTAGGAACTCAGTAAGTGTCCATTTCATAAAGAAACAAAAATTAATAAAAATATTTAATATAACATTGAAATGAAAATAACTGATCTCCTTAAATGCAACATAAATTGATTCAATTCCATGTACTTTTAGCATGTGCTTTCTCTCAAATGTTTGCTCTGCCTTATACATGATGATATAACTATTAATAAAATGCTCTAATGTTGAAGTCATTATGAAGCAACTCATTCAGTCAGTCATTCAGGCAATAAATATTTACTAATACCTATTATGAATTAGATGGCAGAGGTAGAGAAGTAAACATAGACAAATGTGTATATAAACTTCAAATTATTGTATGAGTACAGTCATAAATATGAATTGAAAGAAAGAGTTGCAACAGACTAAGAATTCACTTAAATTGGCCTTTCCAGGAGACTCCTGATTAAATTATACCCGAATAAATCTAGAGACAGGAAAAGGAAAAAAGGTGGAGAACTTTCAAAGCAAAAACAACTTTGAGAATATATATATATATATATATATATATATATATATGAAATTAAAATATATTGTTGGAATAAAGTAAGAGTAAAGGAAAATAGACTCCACCTTAATTGTTTTTAACAAAAAGGAAGAAAAAATAGATTTTTCATGCATGGAAAAGAATATTGGTAGACTTCAGCAAATGATAGAAACACATTCTAGGGAGTGATGTCATCAAGATGGTAACATATGTTCTCAACTACAGTCCCTTCCAAATAATATAGTCCATATATAACAAGCCCACCGCTAACATTATACTGAATGGCAAAAAGTAAACTTTTTCCTATGAGAACAGTAAGATGAAGGTGCTCACTCTCACCACCCTATTCATAGCAACAGAAGTCCTAGCCAGGGCAATCAGACAAGAAAAACAAATAAAATGCATTCTAATTAGAAAGGAATAAGTACAATTGTCTTTGTTTGCAGATGACATGAGCTTATACAGAAAATCTGAAAGACTCCATCAAAAAAACTGTTAGAATCAGTAAACACATTCAGAAAATTCTAGAATGTAATATTAATCCACAAAAATCAGTTGTGTTTACATACAATAAAAATGAATTATCTGAAAAAGAAAAAAAAAACTCATTTACAATAGTCTGAAAAATACTTAGAAATAAGTTTAACCAAGGAGAGGAAAGATCTGTATAATTTAAACTGAAAGACATTAATGAAAGAAGTTGATGAAGACACAAGTAAATGGAAAGATATCTTATGTTCATGGTTTGAAAGAATTAATGTTAAAATGTTCATATCACCCAATGAAATCTATAGATTCAATGTGCTCTATCAAGATTTCAAATACTTTCTTTTTACAAAAATAGAAAAAAAATTATTCCAAAATTTGTATAGAACCACAAAGGAAGCAAAAGCAATTCTGAGAGATAAGAACAAAAATGAAGGCATTGCACTTCCTGATTTTAAATTATATTGTGAAGCTATAGATGTGAAAACAGTATGATATGGCATAAAAATAGACACAGACTAATGGAACAAGACTTAGATTCCAAAAATAAACCATGCCTAAACAATCAAATATTTGACAAGACAGCCAAGAATACTCAAGGAGAAAAAGACAGTCTCTTTAATAAATTGTCCTGGGAAAACTGGATATTCACCTGCAAAGCAATGCGTCTGTACTTCTATCTTACACCACTTAAAAAAATTCACTCAAAAATAATTAGATACTTTAATATAAGAAATGAAACCATTATACTCCTGGAAAAAAACAGAGGGAAGATTTCCTTGGCATTGTTTCTTGGCAATGATTTTATGAAGATGACATCCAAAGCATAAGCAACAAAAGCAAAAGTAAATAAGTAGGACTACATCAGACTAAAAATCTTCACAGCAAAAGAAATGATCAACAAAATAAAAAGGTAACCTGTGGAATGGAGGGCAATATTTTCAAACCACTTATCTGATAAGGGGTTAATACTCAAAATATGTAAGAAACTCATACAACCCAAGAGAAAACAAATCCAATTTAAAAATTACCATAGGACCTAAATATACATTTGTTCACAGAAGATATTCAAACAGCCAACAGCTACATGAAAAGGTGCTCAATATCACTAATTATCAAGGAAATGTAAATCAAAACCACAATGAAGTATCACTTTGCACCTGTCAGAATGTGTATAATCAAGAAAACAAGAAATAGCAAGTGTTGGCAAGGATATGGAGAAAAGTGACCCTTGTACTATTGGTGAAATGTAAATTGGTATAACCATTATGGAAAACAGTATGGAACTCCCCTAATAAATTTGTAAAAATTAAAAAAATTAAAAATAGAACTTCCACATAATCCAGTAATTTCATTTGTGAGTATATATTCAAATGAAATGAAACCACTATCTTAAAGAAATAGCCACACCCTTTGTTCACTGCAACATTATTTACCATATCCAGGACATGAAACAACCCAAATGCTAAATGTCCATCAAACAAATGAATGGATAAAGAAAATGTGATTATGTATATATATTGGTATATGTATATATACATATAATGTAAGGTTATTCATCCATAAAATGAAGGAAATCCTGCCATTTACAATAACATGAATGAATCTTGAGGGCATTATACTGAGATAAATAATTCAGAGAAAGACAAATGCTAAATGAACTCACACATGTGGAATCCAAATTAATAGAAACAGAGAGTAGATTGGTGGATTCTACCCATGAGGGAAATAGGGGAAAGTGATCAAGGGGCAAAAATTTCAGTTATAAGACAAATAAGTTCTGGAAATGTAATGTATACTTGGTGACTATGGTTAATAATAATGTATTTCATATTTGAAAGTTGCTAAGAGAGTAGATTATAATAGTTTACCAAAAAGAATTATAACTATGTGGGAAGATGTTTGTGTTAACTAATCTTAATGTGGTAATCATTTTTCAATATAGACATATATAAAATCATTACGGGGACCTGGGTGGCACAGTAAGTTGAACATCTGACTCTTGGTTTCAGCTCAGGTCATGATCTCAGGATCTTGAGATCGAGCCCTATGTTAGGCTCAGCACCAAGTCTGCTTGATTTTCTCTCTCTTTGCCTCTCTCCTTTTCTCTCTCTTTCTCTTTCAAATAGACAAATACATCTTTTAAAAAATAAATAAAAATATGCACCTCCAAAAAAAAAAAATATGCACCTCCAACTTATACAATGTTGCAAGTCAATTATATCGATAAAGCCAAAAAATATTCTGATGACAAAATTAACAAATATTGGTGTTTTGACTCCATGTGTATGTGCTATGAGAATATTTATTTAGAAAATATTGCAAATAAGGGGGTCGTGTCAGTCATTTTTTAGTTTGCTTCACTTTGTAAAAAGAGGAATGGTGTAATGATAAGAAAATCACATCTCTGATACCATAATGGGTCTTTGATGATTTTAAAGCAGGCAGGCAATATGAGATGTATATGATAATTATGCTCAAGGTGAATTGAGAGAATTGAAGAGAGTTGTAGAGGCAGAAATGACCAGGTGTTGTTCTTGCAGTCCATTCATGAGGTGGGGAAGACCTAAATTAAGTTAATTAGGAGGTGGAATGCTAGAGAATATATACTTTAAGAGAAAAATATAAAAATGGTAATAATCATACCTTTTGTTATTCTTTTAAAGAAGTACTAAATTTGCATTAGAATCAAGTCATAATCAACTTATTTATCCATCTCCTATTTATTTATTCACATTTTCTGAACATCCTGTATAAGAGAAAGTGGATTTATTTTCATATAGATTATTGTTAATTCTCATGACAACTCTTCAAAATATATATTATCATACTTCATTTATGGGTAGAGAATTGAAGTTCAGGGAAATTAAGCAACTTATTTTATGTCACATTACTCAAAGTAGCAAGGAAAATTTAAATATAATTATATTGGCCACCAACTTCCATTTCTTTCTAATAAGTATATTGAGGAGGATCAAATTCATATCAGTGAACTCAACATTAAGCAGTTCAATATTTGAAGGATTCCTACAACACTGCTTATATCTTTTCTATACCCATTGGTCATGACCTATGATCTTTCTTGAATTAAAATTAAGTATTCTCACTTCTTATTTCACTTTTTAAAAATATTTTATTTATTTATTCCATGAAAGACAGAGAGAGAATGACAGAGAGAGGCAGAGACATAGGCAGAGAGACAAGCAGGTTCCTTGCAGGGAGCCCGATGTGGGACTTGATCCCAGGACCCCAGGATCATGACCTGAGCCAAAGGCAGATGCTCAACCACTGAGCCACCCAGGAACCCTTACTTCTTATTTTCTATACCTGGATTGTAAGTTTTTAAAGCAATTCACAATCGTTTTATACATCACTTTGATAAAAGCTGATAGAAAATATTCTTGAGGGAATGGATGGAGAAAGATGTTGAGTTAAAAACCCAATCTCTTTCTCTTAAGAATAGAGACAAAGAGTAGTACATGCAAGGAGAGTGTTCCAGAAGCATGGATCAAGTACAATTATCAGAAATAAGAGTATTTACTTTAGGATACACTGGGACTCAGCCACCTAGCCAGATAAAAATTGGGTTGTCAATCCAAACTCAAGACTACATCACAAATACACTGATGAGTAAACAAATGTGATGATCATGAAAGACTGGGTAAAAAAATAATTTCCAATTAGTTTGAAGGAATTTTGAGTCTCTCAGAAACACATCTCTGGGAGCTTTCAATATGGCACATTATAAGTTTTAAGAGGACTCCAAAGTTCAACATTGATCTGTTTTATCCTTCAATGTTCTAGATTCAAAGAGCTGTTGGCTTTGTATTTATTTCAATGAAAAAAAAGTTTATTAAAATGCAAGCATGTATAGCTTCAAATCAATGTACATACTTCCACATTAAAGAATGAAGAAACCTAGTCAAGGGAATATTTACCCTTATATATATATTTTCTAATAGTAATGATGAATTACACTGTGTCATCTACATTCCCGGGACACATCACTTTTATAACCTTTAATGTGAGACTACAAGACCACAAGGTTAGAAGTGCAAATGATAGTTACACACAGGGTTTTTCTAACTGAGAAGCTAACTGGCCCATATAGAGATTAAAACCACAACTCTGGCCTCATAATCACCATTCTACCCTCCAGAGCTAACTGACCCAGACAATAAAGACACAGAAGATACCCACTGAGCTATTAGGTTGATGAATGGGAAATATTTCAGAACATGGCATCTTGTGAAAAATAATATAATAATTTAAGTAGTTGCCCATCCCAGTGGTACCAATTTATAGCCAAAGCTAATGCAATAGCTTCTTCTTACCCAGAGGCCAAGCACTACTGAACTACATCATCACCAGAGAGACACAAAATAAACACATATACTATGTAACAATGATACAACAAAGCTAAAACAAGAGAAATTGTACACAGAATTTTCAAATCAACCTTTTACCTCTACCATTAAAAGTAAAAAAAAAGAAAAAAATTCATCAGAATGCTTTTCTAAATTGTCATTTATCTAAGTTATTTAATTAATCAATATAAATAAATGTCTTTAAGGAGATGAAATATGTTGTCATAAGGAAAACACTTTTTTTAATTTACCAGTACATATTAATAATAAAGCATAACACTTTAAATTGTATAGCAATTATATTGGTACAATCAAATTGGGGAAGTGTTTTTTCTTCCCTAGTTCACCTAAAACATATCCAGAGTGTTCTAGGTTTGAGTTATCAAGGAATAAAGAAAAGATCCTGAATAATACACGTATTAGTAGTTATATTTTAGCCACAATGCAGCCCTTCAGTATGGGATATTTGTTGTTAAAAAGCATATAAAATTATTTTAAAAACTATGTAAACTTATTCATTTGAGAGAAAAATTAATAAAGAATATATTTTGCTGTCATTTGTTGGATTTCCTAATAAATAGAGCCTGGAATTGAGAAAGCTATCACCTACCTACTAGTAGGAATCTGTGATCACATGACTAACCAGTTATATTTTCCAAAAGAATTATATAATTGACAAAGAAAATTTTTAAAAATTTAATAATTCTATCATGAATATTATCTAAATTACATATAATAACTATATATGTGTATTTTATATATTTTCAATATATTCCCCATATATGTGTTGATTTCATAGATATGTAAATATATATACATATATATTTAAGGAGATACAAAATATGTAACAAGATGTAAGTTAATGTAATTAAATACTCACAGATTATAAATGTTCTCCAGTGAAAAGTTAGTCTTTTCCCTAACTCAGAAATAAGTAGAAAACTAGAAAAATAAACAGTAAAGGCATATATAATTTTAACAATGTGATCAACATACTGACCTCATTGCTATTTATAGAATACTGTACCTCACTACTGAATAATATACATTTTTTAAAATGCACATGGCATATTTACCAAGATAGAGCATATCTTGGCCATAAAATATGACTTAATAAATTAAACAGATTTTTGCCATACACAGTATGTTCTCTCACTGATGTGAGAAATCAATAAAAATAGGAAATATTTGAAAATTAAGGGGCATAATACATGAATCAAAATACATGAATCAAAAAATAAATTATGAAAGATTCTAGAAAATATTTCAGATAAAATAAAAATGAACATACAATATGTCACAACTGTGAAATGTAATTAAAGTCCTAACAGGGAAATGTAGACCATTTGATAGATATATTTGAGAAAAATAAATGTTTAACTTCCATGCTGTAAATTTCTACCTTAAGAAGTTAGAAATAGAAAAACACAGAACACTTAATGGAACCAAAAAGAAGAAATTTATCTAGGTAGAAAAAAGAAAATAATGAGGATGAAAATAAAATCCAAAGACATAGAAAACAGAAAAACAAGAGAGAAAATTATCACAGCCAAAAGTTAGTTCTTTGGAAAAATTAACAAAATTGGTAACTCCAAACTGGTGATAACATGATGAAAAGAGAGAGAACTTGAAAATAGGCAAATTAGTTGACCATAAAGTTCAGGATCCACTTCTGGGTTCTCTATTCTGTTCCATTGATCTATGTGTCTGTTTTTGTGCCAGTACCACACTGTCTTGATGACCACAGCTTTGTAGTACAACCTGAAATCTGGCATTGTGATGCCCCCAGATATGGTTTTCTTTTTTAAAATTCCCCTGGCTATTCGGGGTCTTTTCTGATTCCACACAAATCTTAAAATAATTTGTTCTAACTCTCTGAAGAAAGTCCGTGGTATTTTGATAGGGATTGCATTAAACGTGTAAATTGCCCTGGGTAACATTGACATTTTCACAATATTAATTCTGCCAATCCATGAGCATGGAATATTTTTCCATCTCTTTGTGTCTTCCTCAATTTCTTTCAGAAGTGTTCTATAGTTTTGAGGGTATAGATCCTTTACATCTTTGGTTAGGTTTATTCCTAGGTATCTTATGCTTTTGGGTGCAATTGTAAATGGGATTGACTCCTTAATTTCTCTTTCTTCAGTCTCATTGTTAGTGTATAGAAATGCCACTGACTTCTGGGCATTGATTTTTGTATCCTGCCACGCTACCGAATTGCTATATGAATTCTAGCAATCTTGGGGTGGAGGCTTTTGGGTTTTCTATGTAGAGTATCATGTCATCGGTGAAGAGGGAGAGTTTGACTTCTTCTTTGCCAATTTGAATGCCTTTAATGTCTTTTTGTTGTCTGATTGCTGAGGCTAGGACTTCCAGTACTATGTTGAATAGCAGTGGTGAGAGTGGACATCCCTGTCTTGTTCCTGATCTTAGGGGAAAGGCTCCCAGTGCTTCCCCATTGAGAATGATATTTGCTGTGGGCTTTTCATAGATGGCTTTTAAGATGTTGAGGAATGTTCCCTCTATCCCTACACTCTGAAGAGTTTTGATCAGAAATGGATGCTGTATTTTGTCAAATGCTTTCTCTGCATCTAATGAGAGGATCATATGGTTCTTGGTTTTTCTCTTGCTGATATGATGAATCACATTGATTGTTTTACGGGTGTTGAACCAGCCTTGTGTCCCGGGGATAAATCCTACTTGGTCATGGTGAATAATTTTCTTAATGTACTGTTGGATCCTATTGGCCAGTATCTTGTTGAGAATTTTTGCATCCATGTTCATCAGGGATATTGGTCTGTAATTCTCCTTTTTGGTGGGGTCTTTGTCTGGTTTTGGAATTAAGGTGATGCTGGCCTCATAGAACGAATTTGGAAGTACTCCATCTCTTTCTATCTTTCCAAACAGCTTTAGGAGAATAGGTATGGTTTCTTCTTTAAACGTTTGATAAAATTCCCCTGGGAAGCCATCTGGCCCTGGACTCTTGTGTCTTGGGAGGTTTTTGATGACTGCTTCAATTTCCTCCCTGGTTATTGGCCTGTTCAGGTTTTCTATTTCTTCCTGTTCCAGTTTTGGTAGTTTGTGGCTTTCCAGAAATGCGTCCATTTCTCCTAGATTGCCTAATTTATTGGCGTATAGCTGTTCATAATATGTTTTTAAAATCATTTGTATTTCCTTGGTGTGGTAGTGATCTCTCCTTTCTCATTCATGATTTTATTAATTTGAGTCTTCTCTCTCTTCTTTTTAATAAGGTTGGCTAATGGTTTATCTATCTTATTAATTCTTTCAAAGAACCAACTCCTGGTTCTGTTGATCTGTTCCACAGTTCTTCTGGTCTCGATTTCGTTGTGTTCTGCTCAAATCTTTATTAACTCCCTTCTTCTGCTGGGTGTAGGATCTATTTGCTGTTTTTTCTCTAGCTCCTTTATGTGTAAGGTTAGCTTTTATATTTGAGTTCTTTCCAGTTTTTGTTTTTCTTTTTTTTTTTAATTTATTTTTTATTGGTGTTCAATTTACTAACATACAGAATAACCCCCAGTGCCCGTCACCCATTCACTCCCACCCCCCGCCCTCCTCCCCTTCTACCACCCCTAGTTCGTTTCCCAGAGTTAGCAGTCTTTACGTTCTGTCTCCCTTTCTGATATTTCCCAGACATTTCTTCCCCCTTCCCTTATATTCCCTTTCACTATTATTTATATTCCCCAAATGAATGAGAACATATAATGTTTGTCCTTCTCCGACTGGCTTACTTCACTCAGCATAATACCCTCCAGTTCCATCCACGTTGAAGCAAATGGTGGGTATTTGTCATTTCTAATAGCTGAGTAATATTCCATTGTATACATAAACCACATCTTCTTTATCCATTCATCTTTCGTTGGACACCGAGGCTCCTTCCACAGTTTGGCTATCGTGGCCATTGCTGCTATAAACATCGGGGTGCAGGTGTTCCAGCATTTCATTCTAGCTCTTTCTATACTCGATAGGTCTTCTAAGCACAACATCTCTTTCCAGTTTTTGAATGGATGCTTGTATTGCGATGTATTTCCCCCTTAGGACTGCTTTTGCTGCATCCCAAAGATTTTGAACGGTTGTATCTTCATTCTCATTAGTTTCCATGAATCTTTTTAATTCTTCCTTAATTTCCTGGTTGACCCTTTCTTCTTTTAGCAGGATGGTCCTTAACCTCCACGTGTTTGAGGTCCTTCCAAACTTCTTGTTGTGATTTAGTTCTAATTTCAAGGCATTATGGTCTGAGAATATGCAGGGGACGATCCCAATCTTTTGGTATCGGTTCAGACCCGATTTGTGACCCAATATGTGGTCTATTCTGGAGAAAGTTCCATGTGCACTTGAGAAGAATGTGTATTCAGTTGAGTTTGGATGTAAAGTTCTGTAGATATCTGTGAAATCCATGTGGTCCAGTGTATCATTTAAAGCTCTCGTTTCTTTGGAGATGTTGTGCTTAGAAGACCTATCGAGTATAGAAAGAGCTAGATTGAAGTCACCAAGTATAAGGGTATTATTATCTAAGTATTTCTTTACTTTAGTTAATAATTGATTTATATATTGAACTTTATGGTCAACTAATATTCAATAAAGGAGGAAAGACTATCCATTGGAAGAAAGACAGTCTCTTCAATAAATGGTGCTGGGAAAATTGGACATCCACATGCAGAAGAATGAATCTAAACCACTCTCTTGCACCATACACAAAGATAAACTCAAAATGGATGAAAGATCTAAATGTGAGACAAGATTCCATCAAAATCCTAGAGAAGAACACAGGCAACACCCTTTTTGAACTCGGCCACGGTAACTTCTTGCAAGATACATCCACGAAGGCAAAAGAAACAAATGCAAAAATGAACTATTGGGACTTCATCAAGATAAGAAGCTTTTGCACAGCAAAGGATACAGTCAACAAAACTAAAAGACAACCTACAGAATGGGAGAAGATATTTGCAAATGACATATCAGATAAAGGGCTAGTTTCCAAGATCTATAAAGAACTTATTAAACTCAACACCAAAGAAACAAACAATCCAATCATGAAATGGGCATAAGACATGAAGAAAAATCTCACAGAGGAAGACATGGCCAACACGCACATGAGAAAATGCTCTGCATCACTTGCCATCAGGGAAATACAAATCAAAACCACAATGAGATACCACCTCACACCAGTGAGAATGGGGAAAATTAACAAGGCAGGAAACAACAAATGTTGGAGAGGATGCAGAGAAAAGGGAACCCTCTTACACTGTTGGTGGGAATGTGAACTGGTGCAGCCACTCTGGAAAACTGTGTGGAGGTTCCTCAAAGAGTTAAAAATAGACCTGCCCTATGACCCAGCAATTGCACTGTTGGGGATTTATCCAAAGATACAGATGCAATGAAACGCCGGGACACCTGCACCCCGATGTTTCTAGCAGCAATGGCCATGATAGCCAAACTGTGGAAGGAGCCTCGGTGTCCAACGAAAGATGAATGGATAAAGAAGATGTGGTTTATGTATACAATGGAATATTACTCAGCTATTAGAAATGACAAATACCCACCATTTGCTTCAACGTGGATGGAACTGGAGGGTATTATGCTGAGTGAAGTAAGTCAGTCGGAGAAGGACAAACACTATATGTTCTCATTCATTTGGGGAATATAAATAATAGTGAAAGGGAATATAAGGGAAGGGAGAAGAAATGTGTGGGAAATGTCAGAAAGGGAGACAGAACGTAAAGACTGCTAACTCTGGGAAACGAACTAGGGGTGGTAGAAGGGGAGGAGAGTGGGGGGTGGGAGTGAATGGGTGACGGGCACTGGGGGTTATTCTGTATGTTAGTAAATTGAACATCAATAAAAAATAAATTAAAAAAAGAAAAAAAAGGAAATATGCAAATTATATGAAAATTTCTCATCAAAACATGAAAATTTAAATAATCCTAAACCATTAAGCATTTAAAATTTTTATTAAAAATCGTACTTGTAGACTCCTGTGAAGTAAAACTATATTGTTTTAATTTTGTACAGTACCTGGCAGTGGAAGAAGCAGGCATTAAAAAAATAATTTTTTTTAAAAAAATCAACCAATTGTTATACAAAACAATTGTTAAACAGTCAAAAACTCCAAAATCTACCATAAAGAAAACTCAAGACCAGATGGCTTCACTAAATTGCATCAAATACTTAAAAGATGAATTAACTCTATCTTCCACAATCTCTTTCGGAAAATAAAACATCTCCCTATCTGATTATATATTGTTGATTATATTTAAGGAAACCCACTCCTTTATTTAACATGATATTAAAAAAATAAGACAAGAAAAACAGATATGTGAAATAAAGTTCAGGAAGGAAGAAACAAAATATATTTGCAACTTTTGTGTACTTTTGTATGTACAAGCATTATATATATTTATGTAAAATAATTTTATGTAGACATCCATAATAATCTACAAGATAGCCAGAAAAATCAGTAACTAAATTTAACTTGATTTAAAAGCATAATATTTAAAAAGTAATTGCATTCTCTATACTAATAGCAAGCTATTGAAAATGATATTTTTAAAATATTTTCTTACAACAGCATCAAAACTATTAAATGCTAATGAACAAATTTTAAAAAATATTTAAGTCCTAAAATTAAAAATATCACTAAGAAAAACAAAAAAGCAGAAAAACCATGTTCATGGTTTAAAAAACTCAATATTTTTAGGATACCATTTTTCTTCAGACTGATCTATAGATTCAATATAAATTCATTAATAATGCCACCAGGGCTTTTTAAAAATTAGTCAGCTAAATCTAAAATTTATATTGAAAAATGAAGGACGTAGGTATGGCATATTCTGGTAATCTCTCTATATATAATTTTTGTTAGTAGACTATTAAAGTTTCTATCTCTCAAAAAATTTGTCCATTTCAAGTATATATCCAATTATTTATAAAAGGTTCATGATTTCCCTGTCTCATCATTTTAATTTCTGTAGTGTCTGGCGTGACACCTCATTTTTCATTGCTAATATTTGATAGATTATATTTTAATTTTCATTCATAATATTTAAAAATATTTTTAATTCCTTATTGCTATTTATAATTCTGGTGTACAGTTTTCAACTATTTATATATTATCTAGATATCTTTTTATTATTGATTTGTCATGTGATTTGATTTTGGACAGAAAAAGATATTTTATATAACCCTAAAGCCTTAGCCTTAAGTTGGTTGGTAACATTCCTGTAGGAAATTAGCACACTTGAAAAGCATTTGTTTGATTTTTTTTTTTCTAGTGGAGGAGAAAGAGTAATGCATCCTATCTCCTAGTGTGTTTTTCAGTCACTATATATCAAGTGTTCCTTTGTACAACTATCACATTAAAATAGGAGTCCTCCATAGAAGGGTAGGAAAGATTGAAAGAGGCATGAGAGACTACTGAATAAACTTTGGAGCTGGCTTTCAAACATGTCAGTCTACCCATACCATGGTTCAGGGTGGGATGGGAGGACTTATCTAGAAAATATTTTGCAGATACTTTTGACAGCACTACCCTTAGACCTCATAGTCATGTTGACTTTTGTATTAAATAACCTCTCTCCCTCCATTTCTTTTTTCCTTATTTCCTCCTGACACCCTTCTTTCTATGCTTTCATCAAGAATGGTCATTTATGGGGGCACCTGGGCGGCTCAGTTGGCTTAAGGTTCAACTCTTGATTTCAGCTCAGGTCTTCATCTCAGGGTCTTAAGATCAAGCCCTGCATCTGGCTCTGGCTCGGCATGGAGTCTGCTTGGGATTCTCTTTCCCTCTTTCTCTTCTCTCACTCACTCTTGAGGAAAAAAAGAAAGAAAGAAGAAGAAAAAGAAAGAAGAAAGAAAGAAAGAAGAAAGAAAGAAAGAAAGAAAGAAAGAAAGAAAGAAAGAGAGAGAGAGAGAGAGAGAGAGAAAGAAAGAAAGAAAGAAAGAAAGAAAGAAGAAAGAAAGAGAAAGAAAGGAAAGAAAGAAAAGAAAGAAAGAAAGAAAGAAAGAAAGAAAGAAAGAAAGAAAGAAAGAAAGAAAGAAAGAAAGAAAGAAAGAAAAAGAGAAAGAAAAGGAGGAGGAGGAGGAGGAAGGGAGGGAGGGAGGAAGGAAGGAAGGGAGGAAGGAAGACCTATTATGTGCTTTCTAGATGTTACAATTAAAGCAAAAAACAAAAAACCTTACTTTCATAGAGTTTTTTGTTTGAAGAGAATATGCACACACACACACACACACACACACACACACACACACACACACAATATACTACATACCCAAAATTTCACAAAGAGAATATAGTTGAATGAGAAAATAACTTGCATATCAGTTGATTGCTGACAAATCTATGTATTATAGGTTGGTTTGTAAGAAATTCTGTGCGTTCAGTGTAACCATAGTTAGCTCTTAAATATAAAATTTTAATAGGAAAATTTTGGAATTAGGCATAAAATGTAGGAAAGGGAATACCAAACAGTACTGAGCAAATAATAGTCACAAATATATTAATTAGTAACCTACCAGGTTGAGGAAATGCTAAAAAAAAAATGAAAAAAGTCTCAGCTTTATGTCAGATTAAATCATATAAAGTCTGCAAATAATCCAGGAATTTTACCAAAATATTTATAGTATCTTCTTTTGACACTTGATATGTTTAGAATATGATTTTTTCTTTTTTCTATATTTACTTAGTATTTTCCAGTGATTCGTATTATTTTTCACTCTTTAATAAGTGTTCTTAATTACCTGAGTTATATGAAAAGATGATCTCATTAACAATTCATATGACAGAAAGTGAAATTAATACTTGAATCTAGAATTGTCAAGTCTCAGTTTACTCACTCGAGAGTGTTTCCTTACAGATCTTTTCTTTATGAGTTTATCTTCAATTTTATGTTTAAATAAAAATATATAATTTTATGTGATTAAAAAGTCAAAATGAGTTTCTGCTATATTTACTGCTCTAAAACTGGAAGTTTATGTTTCTTAACATAATTTCTTAAAAGTGTTCATATATATGTATATACAATCATATACTGTGATATAAATGAAGTGATTAAAATAATACATATTATATTAGCTGTCATTTTACACACAGAGATATATAATTTACATATATAATTCATAATTATAATATAAATATTATATTATAAAAATAATATATATAATATTATAAAATATTTATAATTTATGTGTATATATAATTATTTCAATTGCTCCATGACTTTGGTTCCTGCTAGGGGAGCCCTGCAGGTTCCCAGACTACCAGCCTACTAGTCACTCCCACTCCGCACCAGGCCATTCCTGCAGCACTTTTTAGGGAATTTTACCTTTCAGAAATCATTTATAATTTTGTGTTCACTAACAGCATTTTATGTTTCCATGTTATTTTGGATGTATCTTTCTAAAAAATGCCCCTGTACCCATTTCTAGATACCACGTACAGGAGAGGGGCACCAGGGTTGCTCAGTCAGTTAAGCATCTGCCTTTGGCTCAGATCATGATCTCAGGGTTCTGGGATCAAGCCCCACATTGGCCTCCTTTCTCAGCAAAGAGTCTGCTTCTCGCTCTCTCTCTGTCCTTCCCCTGCTTGTCCTCTCTCTCCCTTGCTCACTCTTTTTTTCAAATAAATAAATAAAATCTTAAAAAAAAAAAAAGATACCATGTACTTGAGAGACTTGCAGTTCTTGGGCTCAATCACCCATGCAGATCAATCCATATATTACTTTTTATGGGAAAAAGTAATCACCCTCCATAATTTAAGAATGTTACAATCTAGGAATCTAGGTGTTATTTTTATAATCTATTTTTCCTCAGGCAGTAAATCCAATCAAGCATTGAACACACAAGGAACAAATTTCATCTTACAAAACAAACTAAAGGTGTATATATATATATATATATATATAAAACTAAGTAGATCATATGCCAGAGGAGAACAGGATAGGTATAGATGAGTGTCACACCAAGGCATCTCTATTGCTTCATCCTTCTGCTTTCCTATTGTTCAAGTACTATAGTCAATTGAATAAAAGATAAAGGAAACCAAAGGAGAAACAGATTAGGCACTCTTCCTTTTTTTTTTTTTTTTTTTTTTTTTATCTTGGAAGAGCATTATCCTTGCCCTGGTTGTCTACCCAAGTATAGTTATTTCATCCATAATTTACCTTGAATTTGTTGTCTTTGCTTGAAATCAATATTTATCCTGAGGAAACTTGATGTGATTTCTCCTCTTTTTCTATTTAATTAAAATATCTTCTTCCCTTTGGTCCCCCTAAATAATTTGAGCTGATAGGAAAAGCTAGATTAGAAGTATAGTAAAAAAGAGGGAGGCTCTGGATTTATGTAATAGTTTGCATTACTATTCAACAGATACTCACTGCCTTTTCCCCACACCCACCAGCAAGAGCAGAGGATGCTTCTTACTCACTTGATGTGGTGCTCAGCCACATCACTTGCTTTGGCCAGTAGGATGTTAGTAAATGTGATGTGAACAGAGGCCTTCACATGCTGTGCAATATGGCTTCACTCTTGGGCTATGGTGATTTAAAATGGGGAAACCCTATTCCAGAGAGCTGATGGATTTCCAGCCTAGGCCTAGTAACAACACCTGAGAACACTTGAGCCAGTTACAGCAGGAACTAAGTGTGGGAAACCAGCAATCAGAAGTAGGGTTAGGGATCCCTGGGTGGCGCAGCGGTTTAGCGCCTGCCTTTGGCCCAGGGCGCGATCCTGGAGACCCGGGATCGAATCCCACGTCAGGCTCCCGGTGCATGGAGCCTGCTCCTCCCTCTACCTATGTCTCTGCCTCTCTCTCTCTCTCTCTCTGTGACTATCATAAAAAAAATAAAAAAAAGAAGTAGGGTTAGCCATCAAACACTTCCTCCATCATCAGCAAATGATACTTGTCTGCATGTTCAGGAACATGAAAAGTGCTTACATGTATCTGCCACCGGGTTTGGAGATAGTTTGTTAAGAAGTACTTCTGTGGCAATCTCTGGCTACTGCGCTGTGAAATGCATCAGATGCGCTCAAAATGCAGACACCATTCTATGGTCTAGTTCTGTGGGAGGCAACAGCCACTCTCATAGACCTCAGGAATGTCTGTATTCCTTTCCTCACCTTTCACTTCTCAGACCTGAGGAAAAAAAGGGGGAGGGGGCACAGAAGAGAAGGAGAGAAGCATGTAACTTACTGTTTGGATCTTGACCCACTGCAAATAGGCAAAGGAAGTAAAGCCTCTTGTTGGAGGACAAGAAGCCATAGGCAGAATGCACAAGACATTCTGCACAGAACCTGGGCAGCAGCACTGCTCCCAGGGGTGATCTAGCATGAAGCAGCAATTGCAGAAATTTCATATGCCAAACTCTTTTCAAGGAACAGTGACAGACGTTCACTGCTCCCTCACACAGCATGACATCATCATCATCATCTGTGTACCCTTCCAGATCCTCTCCCACCCCCCTTCATAAGACGTCAAGGAGACTGCCCAGTGATGCCATTTCCAGGTACTCATTAGACTGGCTCTAATGGAACACTTCTAAAGTGAGATAAATTCTTGGCTTACAGTGACCACCACACAAGAACACACACAGCCACTGGTGGCCCTCTTCAGATTACTGTTAACATTACCATATTAACAGTGCTGAAAAGTTACTGTAGTAAAGAAATGTGTTAGCAATGCCCAATTCTACATTTATTTTACCATTTTGTTCACAGCAATGGAATTCTTTAAGCAATTATTAAAATCCTTTGAAACAGTGTTCTGAGGGAAACCAGTGTGGGAATCCACACTATAATTAACACCATATCAGATTTATATATAGAATGCAACATATCTGGCATTTTAACAAAATTTAAGTAGTAGTTATTATCTAAAGTGCTTTCTTAAGGTATTTCTTAAGGTATTGAAAAGTTCTAAAGAGGAACTTTTCAATAGTCTGCAAATAACCATCAATCAGCAGAATCTAATTGAGCTTTATTGAACGTCCCACCTGACAATAGCAGAAAACACATTATTTTAAAGATGTGTGGAACATTCACCAAGATTGATCATATTCTAGTTTATTAAACAAACCTCAACACATTTAAAAGAAACTATGTCACAAAAAGGATATTGTCTGACCATAATGGAATCAGACTAGAAATCAATAATAGAAAGACAACAAGAAAACCCCCAAATACTTGGAAATTAAACATACATTTTTAAGTACGCCATAGGTAAAACAAAACAAAACAAAAGCCTGAAAGAAAATAAAACAATACATAAAACTGAACGAAATGAAAATACAGAAGTCTGTGAATTAATACTTTCTCTCTTTAACTACCTTAGGAAGTTGAGGATTACCTGCAGGAGTTCATAATTAAATTTATGTAAAAATAATAATGAGGTACAGTCATCGCCCCAGGATTATTACGTGCCTTTCTCATTTAATTGTCTTGTTTATTTATTGTCTCTGCTTTGGTTCTGTCTTGACTGTAGGCATCCTTCCTCCCATTCTATTAACATGAGTGAAATCAGAGACCATCCTTTCATCTTCCTAGTACAAATAGCAAGGATAGTATCTGTTTTAAGAGCTAATAAATAAGTTTCAAAATAAAGAAGCTTTGAACCATGGATTAAATGGATCTTTTAGGTAATTTTGTATAATCATATAGCTGATGTCTGAGTCTATCCTGAAACAAACCCACACATGATGATATATTGTGTTTGAACATTTCAATTCATGAAAAGCGTGTTGCTTGCTGAGGCAGTATATTACCTTTCTAGAACAATTTTGATTGTTTCAGAGCTCTTTTAATTAACCTGAAACCTATTTCAATTGAATTTCTATCACTTGGTAATTCCTTAGTTTGACTTCCCAGATTTGGGGGAAGTCCTAATCAATCTACATGCATTTTTTCCACTGTTTTTTTTGTAGGTTTTATAACTCACTCTTACGCTTATTTTATTGCTTACAGTCTCAATGCTGGGCACATTGGCTAAGAGCCTCCTACAATCTCGGGACTAAGACTTTTTTTTTTTTTTAATTTTATGTATTCATTTGAGAGAGAGAGAGAACAAAGAGATGGGCGGGTAGAGGGAGAAGGAGAAGCAGATTTCCCCTCTGAGCAGGGAGCCCCAAGTGGAGCTTGATCCCAGGACCCCGGGGTCATGACCTGAGCAGAAGACAGATGCTTAACCAGGTGAGCCACTCAGGCGCCCCTATGAAATCGTTTCTATCTGTTGAGATCCTCATTGAAAGGAAGTATTCACCTGCCTCCTCATCCTCTGGCAGTGTCTGCAGATGGCCATTCCTATTTAGCTGCTCAACCGCTACCACCAACAAAACAGGGATGGGGGGTGGGATTGCCATCCATTTTCATTCAAGATTTTAGAACTCTTTATTTAGTTTTGTCATTATTTAATCAAGGAAAATGTCGGTACTGCCCTCTTGTTTTTTTTCTGTTCCGAATCTGTTCTGTTCCCTATTTTCCATATCATGAGATATTGATTAGTAATTTAACACTCTTGACTGGAAGTTTCTTTAGAAATGGTTTCAAATACAGAATCTATAAGTTAAGAAATCAAAATGTAACAGCATAAAGAGTGAACTGTATTTTTTAAAATTGATTCCTGGAATCGGTAGCTACTAAGGACCACATCATCGTCAAAGTGGCCTGGAATCAATAGTGGATAAAGGTGTTCCAGGTCTGAAAGACTCTTTGAAAACAGTCAAGAGATAAATAATGCCACTTACTAATTCTGCACACAGAACTTTAAAAAGTCCCTAAAGTAAACAAAGCAAGTAGCTAGGAGGGAAATACTGAGTGTGGGAGAGATGATGAGCTAATTACATAATTATTAAAATATAGTAAAGTAAACAGCCTGCAAATCTAAAGGGGATGAACTCATCGTCTGAATGCAACCTCTCACAGGATGTTACCAAAACAATAAAAGAGAGTGAGCACGGTTGGATCAGGAAACGAAATATTTCATGCTTCATTGCTGGTCTCATTTAAATACATTCCTCTGAATAATGTTAAATCTCAGGGTGGAAATATAATATTTCATTGCTATTTGCAAAAATTCTCCCCCTTTTTCAGTACAAAAACAGGAAGCATATTTTTCTCTGACCCATCTTCTTAGGTTCAAGGGAAAAAAAAAGAGATAAAAGATAGCAGATAATCTGGTTGGTGTGTGAATGAGAAGTGCTTTTAAAATTAAGTGCATTTGGTATGTCAGACTAACTGCATTTTCATTAATGTGAATGATATGAGCAGGGTGGTTAACATTTTAGTATGCTGGCTCACACATTAAGATCTTACTCACGATGTGGCCTGGCTTCCTTGTTTTCATTAAATTGCTGCCTCTCGGCAGGAACCCAGACAAACAGGGTGCCTGCATCACTCTGTGTGACTTTCTGTAGGAAGCTTCCATAAAGGGCTGCATAATTGTGAATAAGTCCTTTGGAAGAAATGTGAACACTTCCATTGTGTTAAAACAAGGAAAGAGGCCAATGCTGGAGAGGAGGTCGCTACAGTTTTGCCAAATTATAGAAGGGAAAAATGCATGGGGACCATTTTAAAGCCCAGCTGCCTCCTTCTAATCTAAATATATAGAGAGATAAGGGTTCAATTTTCTTAGCTTTGAGTAAAATTACAGCTCTATTAAGGTGACGATTAAAGAGATTTTTTTAAACTTTATAAAAATAATACATCATCATCTGTGTAAAACATCATAAACTCAACCACTCTTTTACCAAAGTTTTAAATGAAATAAATCATTCAGCAAGCAGAATTAAAATGCTTCTGGTGTTGTCAATTCCCTACTTAAATCCAGCAATGGTTCCAGTATCTGATCATCTCCACTCAATCCTATTTTCTTATAAGTTTGTCTCCACTAGACCCAAACCCTAGACCTCTGCTTTATTTGGGTGGAGCCCTGGGCTCTCCATGGAATATGTCATACTGAGTCTTGAGTGAGAGCTCAGGCTCCCATTATTCTGGATTAGAATATCCTCTCCACCATCTCTGTTTCCCCTTTCTGAGTAGAACCAAACTCATTTTACAAGATTTTATTGCTCTCAGCTACACTGAATTATAGTTCCTCGGTTATAGCACACTCAATCACTCAACCAGGTCTTTGCAGTGCTGTTCAGCTGTGTGCTGTCTGGGCCTCCCCACTGCCCAGATCCAGTGGTGGCAGGTCATTCACATGAAGCTCAAGCCTTACCCTGCCGTTTACCAGTATGTGCTTCTCTGAAACTCAGTTTCTCAACACCCTTAAAAAAGAGATTATAAAAGTCATTTTAACCTACTATTAGAATTTTATGAGGCTTCTATGTGGTTGAAGTTCTCTGTAAACTTTAAATTCTTTTTTTAAGTTTTATTTATTTATTTATTTTTAATTTGTGATAGAGAGAGAGAGAGAGAGAGAGAGAGAGGCAGAGACACAGGCAGAGGGAGAAGCAGGCTCCATGCAGGGAGCCCAACGTGGGATTCGATCCCGGGTCTCCAGGATCGCGCCCTGGGCCAAAGGCAGGCGCTAAACCGCTGCGCCACCCAGGGATCCCTGTAAACTTTAAATTCTATACAATGTTAGTTTTTGTTATTAAAACTGCTTTATGTGTGTATGGATTGCTTCTTTGACTAATTAAAAATTACTGACGGGGAGGAACCATACTTTATACTGCATTGACTTCATAGAAGTTTAATGGACACACAAAGCATTGCAGACTGTAGGTACTTAATAATAATATTTCTTTTTTTAAATAATACTATTTCAACAAATGCTAGTTCACATGTTACCAATGGATGAAATAGTCATTCAGTCAACCATATTCTCCTCAAGCACATACTGCTGAAAGCACTAACTAATCCTATCACCTAGATACCTGGGACATAACTAGCATCTTCCAGAAAATTCTGAATCCTTCCATGGCTCCAGTTATAGATTCTATCCTCAAGAAGGACAGCAACTACGTGAAGCCACAGGCCTACGGTGATTTGTACAATAGTAGAGTTACATACAGGGAGCTCTACACAAGATTGGTATTCAAGAGTCAACAGGACTGCACTGGTGGTTAACCTTTCTGATCATGACACATCACAGTGAGAGTATGGGAATCAAAGAAGCCTTGTGAGGGCAAAACCATATGTCTTAAGCTTTCAAGATGGAAAGGGCTACCCAAGTAGAATTGAATGCTCACAGATGCTATAGAGATTGGGTGCAGTATGCAGTTGGAACAGCTCTTAAATATCTTTTAAAGTAAACAAAGCAGGCTTATGCATAATACATGATAGTTTGGCTAAATGCCTAGTGATTGCAGAACCCCTTTGGGGACAGTAGGTTGAGAGTCTGCATTTATTAAAACATACAATAACAATAATAACAATAATGAATCTTAACTCTTGTTTTTCCATCTTGTCTCTGCTTCAGAGATGCAGAATACTCAGATGCTCAGATAAATAAATGATGATAGACAATCTTCTATGATTGCATCTGCGTTGCAAAATTGCACAAGGGTTCCAAACCTTTCCTGGTACACCAGCAGGACTCCAAGATCTGACCCCCTGGTAAGCACCCCCAAACCCCTTCATCCCTAGTAAATACAGGCTTGTGGTTCCTTCTAGGACACAGATGTTTGAATCAGGACTCCCTAGGTCCCCCCAGGCCAATTACAAGAATTTGACCATGCTTCCTTCCTCTGCTTCCCTTGATGTCTTGACCCAACTCCCACTTCCTCCTTCACTCATCTCTATGTTTATTTGTGCCTTTGTATTTTTGTAACACTCTGTAGTCTTTAAAGACATAATGTAGTTATTCTTTCTTAAGAGCCTGCATCAACCCTGAAAGAAGGTCTGGATAAATTAAACAGGGGAGAGAATTGCCTTATGGAAAAATTATGTAATTTGCTTGGCAGTTCCCCAGGTTTTTCTATTAAGTGCATTTTTCTTTTAAAGATCACTAGTTCTGAATCTTTCTCTTTCTGTGCAATCTCTCTTTGACCCTCACTTTACCAGCTGTCCACTCTCAGCTATAACGCTTCCTCCTTTATTGAGTATATAGTATGTGGTAAAACCACCTCGCTTTTCAACAACTCAAAAACACATCTGCTTGCACAAGCATCCTCTCCTGTTTATTCCTGTACAGTGTTTTTTTTTCTCAGTGGAGAAGGACTCCCACAGCTTCCGAGGTGCACCAGACTTGTGTGTTCTTCAAGACTTTTCCCTTGATGCCATGGTCAAATTCTAAGATGCTCAAAGGTCAGAGAAACCAAGGAGGAAGCTGTTGCTAAGAAGTTAAAGCTTTTGGCTTCCACATAGAACTAGATAGGCAGAAATTAATTCAAAGCCATTGAAAGAGGAGGGGCTTTGTAAACACCGTGGGCTTTCTGTCCAGACCTCCGACTGGCTTTTCCTTGGCAGCAAGGGCCAACTAAGAATAGACCAGCACTCATAAAGTCTGAAACTCAGACTCAAAATGCCTCAACTTCTACTAGCTGAAAGAAAATTGAATCCATTATTAAAGAAAATAACAATCTTATTTTATGTTATTAAACCAGAGAACGAGGCAAACCATAAGAGACTCTTAATTCTAGGAAACAAACTGAGACCTGCTGGAAGGGAGGTGGGGGTGTGGGGTAACTGGGTGATGGGATTAAGGGTACTTGATGGCATGAGTACTGGGTGTAATATGCAATCAGTGAATCACTAAATTCTACTCCCGAAACTAATTTAAAAATAAATTTAAGAAATAAAATAAAAGGGAAACAGAACAAAAAATGAGAAAATAACAAATATGCTTAAGATATAGGAAGGTAAAAAAAGTATAATGTAAAAATCAACTACACAAAAGCAGTAACCAAATAAATTTAAAAAGAACAAAAGGCACAAAATTAAATAAATACACATAAATGAAGTCAATTTTAAAATTAATTAATACCATTGATATCTAAATATCACAATAAATCTAATTGATGTGAATAACTTTTACTCAGAAATTTATAAAACATAACTGAGAATGACTGAAGACTTAAATATATGAAGTGATATAGCATTTCTATGCATTGAAGGTTTTTTGTTTGTTTTTGTTTTTAAGATTTTATTTATTTATTCATGAGAGACAGAGAGAGAGAGGCAGAGGAAGAAGCAGGCTCCATGCAATGTAGGAGGCCCGATGTGGGACTCAATCCTGAGACTCACCCTGAGCCAAAGGCAGATGCTCAACTGCGGAGCCACCCAGGCATCCCACATTGAAGGTTTAATGTTGTAAAGAAGTAACTGTTCTCAAAACAATCTGTAGTTGCAAAGCAATCCTAAATAAGATACCAGCTGATTTGGGGGAGCCAAATATGGAGATTGACAGGCAAATTCTAACATTTTTTATGAGAAGACCAATGTCCAATATAAGAAGAGTAAAATTAAAGATCTTTTACTGCAAAAAAAGAAGACTGGGGTGCCTGAGTGGCTCAGTCAGTTAAGCATCTGACTTCAGCTCAAGTCCTGATCTCAGTCCTGGGATCAAGCCCTACATCTGGGTCAGGCTCCCTGCTCAGTGGGGAGTCTGCTTGTCCCTCTGCCCCTCCTCCCATTTGTGCTTTCTTTCTCTCTCTCTCTCAAATAAATAAATAAATAAATAAATAAATAAATAAATAAAATCTTTAAAAAAAAAAGAAGAAGAAATGAAGACTGACACAGCCACAGACATTAAAAGAGTGACATACTAATAACGTGGATAGATGAATAGAACAGATGGACTAAGAAAGTTCAGACATAGTCACACACTTAACATGGTCACCCAGTTTGCAACAATGGTGTGAAGACCTAAGCAGGTAGGAAAACTAGCCTACTCAGCATGATTTGAGAAGGCCCTTCTCAACAGAAGTTTCAAATGAAAGGAACTCCAACTTCAGAATTCATCAGGAAATACGATTTAAAACTATTACAAGAAAGACCTATATTATCTATTGGAATGCCTCAAATGAAAAAAAGACAGGTATTAACAAGTTTTCAGCAAAAACGTGAATCAGTTGAAACCATCACACACTGTGAGTGGAAGTGCAAAGAGGTTTAACTATTTTGGAAATAAAATTTGGCTTTTAAAGCTGAACATGCAAACTTTTGACCAAGGAACTCCACACCTTGGTATTTAATCAAGAAAAATGAAGACAGTTTTCCACAAAAAACACGTTACAGAATAGCAAAGCATCTTACTCATAATTGCATAAAGCCAGAAATAACCTGATGAATATCAAAATAGAATGCAAAAATAAAATATGATACATTGAAACAAATGTAGTATTTATAGCAATGGAAGTGAGTAAACTGTTACACCCGATGGCATGGAAAAGGTTCACAAATGTAAGAAGGAGTGAAAGAAGCCAGGCAAAAATAAACACATGCTTTATAATTTCATTTATACAAAGTTCAATAATATGCAAAGCTAAGTGATGGTGATAGAAATATGGAAAGTTGCCTTCTTTCATTAAGGGGTGATGACTAGGAAGAAAATGGAGAGAAGTTCCTGGGTTTTTGCAAAGATGCATGTATAAAACGGGCTGGTCACACAAGTGTTTTAGCTTTGTTAGAGATTGCCTACCGATGCATTTATTATTTGTGCATTTTTCTGTATGTACATTGTGCTTCAACAAAAATCACCTTAAAATGCAAGCTCTAGTATCTCTCATGAAAAAACAAAATTCTTCCATTGCATCTCCTGACCTTTTAGTACTATATCCCTTCCCTGGATCTCTGTCCAGCCAGATTTCTAAAAAACAGCACCAGAGCGCTTAGTTTTCGTATCCTCACCTCCCATTTTAACTCCAGTCTACCCATATATTTTTCTCTCAAAGTTCACAAAGAATATAAGGGTATTACATAGGATACATATCATTGTATATCAGTGCATATCACTATTTCTTTTTTTTTTTTGAAAGATGTTATTTCTCTTTATTTCTTTATTTCTCTCTTACACGAGAGAAAGCACGTGCACCAGTGAGAGGGAGGGACAGAAACATAGGGAGAGGCAGACTCCCCACCCAACAGGGAGCCCAACGCAAGGCTTGATCCCAGGACCCTAAGATCATGACCTGAGCTAAAGGCAGACACTTAACCAAATGAGCCACCCAGGTGCCCACAGACAGTGATTTAAGACAGTGAATCCTGTCCTCAGCTTATCTGTCTTAGCAGAAGTCAGCTTTTCTGAAATCTCCTTCCTGAACATTATCATTTCAGGACAGGATACTATTCTATTTTCTTTCCAATCTTCCAGTTTACTCATTCCCATTCTCTTTGATTGGCTTCTTTGGATAATCTCAAAATGGAGAGTTTATCAAATCTCTGCTTTGAAGTTTACCACCATTTTAGTTTCAGCTGGCAATTTTACAGACTTGTACATGAATTGATCAGGAAAACAATGCTTAATCTTCCAAAGTGAAGTGCTTCATTCACTTCCTTTTAATATATTTCTGCCTTTAAGGTTTTCATCTCACTATTTGTTTTTATTTGTCTTATCTGTTCTGTGTGTCTTTATCCCTCCTTTCCTGTGTTCTTTTCAGATAATCAACTATTTTTTTTCATTTAATTATCTCTCTTTCATTATATTATTTTCATAACATTTTGGTATTATTGTCTAATCAAAAATGTAGATATTAAAATCTAGACTTTAACTTATTAGACTATTTCCTAAATTATTTTTTCCCATATCTGGAATCATACAAGTGTCTTAAAATATTTTAAATCATTTCACCTCTTTTGGATCTCTGTGTTGATGTTGCCATGTGTTTTATTCTACAGCTCTTATAAATGCAAATCCATAGTTATTGTTTTTTGTTTAAACACTTAACATTCTATTATATTCATCCACAACTTTACTTTTCCCAGTGTTCATTTCTTCCCAATTTTTATTTTTGATGCTCAGCAATTTGACTATGTTACACCTACACGTGGTTTTCTTCTCTTTGTTCTGTGTGGCATTAACATTGATACATTTCGTCATCATTGGAAAATGCCCAATTATTAGGTAATCAGTTTTTGGTTTCATTTGCAACTTCCTGTTGCGTGTATATAAATCTATTTAAACATGTCCTGTCTAGTAGTTATGCTTTTTACTATTTTTATTTTTTATTTATTTTTTCTTTAAATTGTATCATTAAATACAACTATTTAATTTCTAAATTTTCTATTGATCTGTCTTTTGGTTTACTAATTTTGTTTAAAATTCAGTCCAGGCTGCTGTTAACACCATCTGATGAGTTCTCAATTATATATGTTTTATCATTTAGTTCGAGTGTTTTTTTATCCTCCTTTATAGATTCCAATTTCTTATTAAATCTATATTTAATCTATTTTCTATAATTGTCTCTCTACCTAAATTTGCATTAGCTGTTTTAAAGTCATTGTCTGTGCAATCTGACTTTTTGGAATTCAAGTTAGGCAATTTCTGAAATTTTTCATTAATTTCCAAAAACAATTACTTTCATAATTTTTTCCTTAAACCAGTATAAAAAAAACACAACTGTGCAGTGGAGCTTTTTTTTAAAATCATGATTCATTGTGACCAACAATTTGAGTGGGAGAGCAAAAGTTTACAATTGAATAACATGTAGAGTACCCAAATAAATAATCCTTTTAAATGTTAATTTCCATTTCTATCTCAACTTTATTTTGAAAATGCTTTCTTCCATTTACCCATTGCTAAGTAATTAAAAAACTAATGCTTGAATTCCACTTTGCTTATTTGAAAATACCACTTGGGAAAATAAATAAAAACTCTATCCAAATACTCTTTACTTCACCCACCCTCAAATCTTGATCTTTCCTTTCCCTATGAAGATCCAATATCCTACCATGAGAGTCACTATTAGTATTGCCCTCTCTGTCATTGTTCTGCCTGGACAGGTGGATAAATGAAGTCAGACAACTTTTATGGACACAAGAGACAGCCAGAGGGTAGATGAGACTGCTGATGACACGTCCTTGCTCAGTAATGGCACCTTACTGAATGACAATAAGATTTCTAGGGCCAGCCTGGGACATTATGCTGGCAGGACTGATAACCATATTGAATATCTGGCAGCAAAGACAGTAAGAGATGTCATTCTATCATTTGAGGGTCTGCCCTAGGCAGCACCATTGGTTTGTCTTTGGTGGCTTCTCCCTTCTGCTTACCCTTCATCTAAACTCATTCCCAAATTCCCCTGCCTTTATACTATCTCTGAAGTAACTAGTTACCAAATCTCTCATTATAAACAGTGGTGTGTGTGTTCAAATTTAATCTACTCAAAAGGGCTGCTGACCAGGGTTTTGAAATACCCTAATCAGAAATCAACTGCATCAGAATGGTATTTGGTTTTTTAAAGTCTACTGGGGGTGGGGGATTGTAACTACCATAAATGATGTCTGAAATAAATCACTTTGAAAAAATGAGAATGTTGGAGATAATAAAAGTGGGCAAGAATTTTTAATATTTTCCAGATCCAATATGTGATTGAAGCTTAAGCCTCCAACAAAGCAACCAAAAAGCTGTGGGTCAAGGCTCACAGCCCAGGACCCTCTTGCTTACCCTTCTTACTTCACAGAGGTTTTGGTCCTCTGACAGAGAGGCCTGAATACTATTACAAGTTTCCAAGATATTATTTCATGCATAGTAATAGTTGGAGGAGACTAGATGAGACAGTGAGACTTTATATGCTATATGACCATTTTTAATTTGCTTGATGTTATGTGTTTCTGTGTTTGGCAGTAATTTTTCTAAAACTTGCTTTCATTATAAATAACATCTGAACATGAAGCTGTAAGAGAAGAAATTTATATCCTTATTCACCTGTAAGTACCAGAATCTAGAATTATACATTAAAACAAGTGTCAGGTTTTGACCCATCAAATGGTTTTGGATGAGTTTATAATTGTCATTAAGGTACCCATTAAAGTGCACCTAAACTGTGTCACACGATACAGATGCTCAGTGTTTCAACTCAAAGGGAGCCTTATCTTCCAATTTTTATTACTTTTGTCATAGAAATATACATCATTGATCATTTGTGATTAGAATATTTCAGTGATTAATGTAACACAGATATGGATTTCAAAGTATCTAAAAATTATAAAATCATTGCTCAGTAACATTATAAGGCTCTCTATGAAAATTAACTCAAATTATACTTCCATCTTCTGCTTTTCCCAAACTTATGAAGAATCTGATTTTACAGTAAAGGTAATATGGAAAAAGAATACTTAAGTATGTTATAATAAAAGTAAGAAAAAGTTGATTTAAATACATTGAGAAGTTGAATTATAATAGAAATCATTAAATTATCATATTACCTCCTCTTTAAATAACTGAATGGTACATTAACAGAAAAGGTGTTCTAATTACTACTTAGAAAGATTAGAACCTTGGAAAGGTAAGCCTGGAAAGGTAAATATAACTCTTTGCTGAAGACTATTCAGAAAGTATTTAGACTTTGATTCAGCACCTAAGAAGCTTGGAAATTACCACTTCCATCCTCACAACAAAAAGAGCTGAACACACTGAAAATCAACAACTTTTCTTAGATCCATCAGAGAAATGAGGTCACAGGAAAAACAGCTTCCTCCCAAATTGAGGAGATAGAGAGTGAATCACAGATTACTGAAGCAGAAGCCCAGAATCAGAAATTGCCACTGGCACTAGTACCTGGGGAATACAGTGGAGCAAGCTGCATGTCTCGGGGCTTACATAAGAAGTCTCCAGGGAAACCCTAAGATGACACAGGAGACAAAAACAAGGGGATTTTAGCCTACAACATGAGAGCAAACAGTAAACAGTCTAAGGACTAGCTGGATAAAAACAAACTCTCACACTAAAGTCTTACCTCAGTTCCTTTAAACCAGCCCATCATGTTTGACTCTCAACAAAACATGGCAAGGCATACTGAAAGGCAAAACTTGAAACTGGTTTAAAGGACTGGGCAAGCCTCACTAACAGATTTAGATATGCTAGAGATTATAGAATCATCAGACCAGCAATTTAAAATAATTGTGATTGATATACTGAAGGCTCTAAAGGAAAAGTGAACAAGCAAGAAGACAATGGGAGTATAAACAGAAAGATAGGGACTCAAAAGAAAGAATCAAAAAGAAATAAAATGTATTGTGACCAAAAATTAAGGATGTCTTTGATGGACTCAGTATCAGACTGGACATGGCTAAGGAAAGAATCAATGAGCTTGAAGATATGTCAGGGGAAACCTCCAAAACTACAAAGTAAATAGAAAATAATTTAAAAGATGGAGGAGAATATCCAAGAACTGTGAGATAGTTACAAAAGATGTAATGTGCATATTGTGAATGCTACAAAAAAGAAAGAAAGGAAGACATATTTGGGGTAATAATGACTGAGAGTTATCCAAAATTAGTGACAGACACCAAAGCACACATTCAGGAAACTTGGAGAACACCAATTAGAATTAATACATTTAAAAATGTACGCCAAAGCATGTCATACATAATTTGCAGAAAATCAAACAAAAAGAGTAAATATTGAAAGAAACCAGAGGAACAAACACTTTAAGTAGAAAAGATCAATTATATGAATTACATCAGACATCTCTTCAGACTTCAGCAAGCAAAAAGAGAGTGAAATAAAATATTTTGGGTTTAAAGATAAAACCATCAATCTAGAATTATGTATTTAGCAAAATCATTCCTCAAAAGAGGAGGAGAAATAAAAATTTTCTCAGAAAAACAAAAATCGAGGGTATTTGTTGTTAATAGACCTGCCTTTCTAGAAATGTTTTAAACGTTTTTCAGAGAGGATTATAATATAATTCAGAAAATCAGAACTACGTAAACAAAGAAAAAGCATTGAAGAAGAAATAAAGGTAAAAACAGAACATTTCATTTTTCTTATTCTTAAATTTATCTGATAGCACTCTGTTCAAACTAATAGTAGCAAATCAGTTTTTTTTTGTTTTTTGTTTTTGTTTTTTGCATCTATTGAGATAACCATATTATTTTTGTTCTTTACTAATAGGGAAAATTACATTGATTAATTTTCACATATTCAATCTCCCTTGCATTCTTGGAGTAATACCATCTAGTCATGGTGTAGAATTCATTTTATATGTTTGCTGGATTCAATGCAGTGGCAGTTTGTTGAAGATTTTTGTGATTCCTAAGGTATATCTGTAATTTCTTGTGATGTCTCATTTTGATATGAGAGTAATACTGGCCTCATAAATAATTTGAGTTCCTTCCTCACAATTTTTTGGAAGAGTTTTTAAAAGATTAATGTTAATTTTTCTTGAATAGCTTGGTAGAATTCACCAATGAACCCAACTGGATCCAAGCTGTGTGTGTGTGTGTGTGTGTGTGTGTGTGTGTGTGTGTATGTGCGCATGAGAGAGAAAGAGAGAGAAGAGAGAGATTTGAATTATTAATCAGTCTCTCTTCTTTTTATAAGTCTGTTGAAATTTTCTACTTCTTTTTGAGTCCATTTTAATAGTTTGTATCTTTCTTTGAATATGTCCATTTCTCTGAAGTTACCTGATTTGTTGGTAAACAGGTACAAGATAAATACTTAATATTATTGTATAGAAATCACCATATAATAATATTATTTAAAATATTACCCTATAGATCTTTTTACTTCAGAAGTAAACTTTATACTCTTTCTTTCTTGATTTTAGTGCTTTGAGCCTTTTAAAAATTTTTTCTGGTCATTCTAGATCTAAGGGTTTATTAATTTTGCTGATCCTTTTCAAAGAACCAACTCTTGGGTTCCTTGCTTTTTCTCTATTGTTTTCTATTTTCAGTTTCGTGTATTTCCACTCTTAGCATTTCCTTCCTTCTCTTTTAATTCTAGGGTTATTTTCTAGTTTCTTCAGATACAAGGTTAGGTTATTGATTTTCAGATTTTCTTACTTTTCAGTAGATATATTTATATATTTCCACCTAAACATTATGGTAGCTGAATTCTTCAGTTTTGATATTTTGTGTTTTCATCTTTATTCACATAAAAGTTTTTTTTAAGATTTATTTATTTATTTATTTATTCATGATAGACAGAGAGAGAGAGAGAGAGAGAGAGAGAGAGACAGGAGGAGAGAGAAGCAGGCTCCATGCCAGGAGCCCGACGTGGGACTCGATCCGGGGACTCCAGGATCATATCCTGGGCCAAAGGCAGGCGCTAAACCGCTGAGCCACCCAGGGATCCCCAAAAGTTTTTTTTATTTCTCTTGTGACTTCCTCGATTAACTCATTACTTAGCAATGTGCCCTTTAGGGTTCACATGTTGTGCATTTCCAAAATGTCCTTCTATTTTGAAATGTAGTAATCATGGCTAAAGAATATTTGCACGTATAACCCTTTTAAATTGGTGTTCATTGTTTTTTGGATTAATATATGATTTCTGGAGAATGTTCATTGTGCAATTGAAGATAATGTGTAATCCTTTATTTTGGAGTTGAAATTCTACAGTTGTAATGGATTATAGCATTGCTCATGTTACTTGTTTCTGTATTGATCTTCCTATCCATACTAAAAAGAGAGCATTGTCTTCTCCAACAGTTACTCTTGAAAGTCTATCTTCTCTTTAATTATGTCAGGGTTTTTTCCTGTATTTCGGGTCTCTGTTGGTAGGTGCATACATGTTTTTAAATATTACACTTTTAGCTTTATAAAATATCCTCCTTTGCTTCTAACGATAATTTTTTTCTTAAAGTCTGTTTTCATTGATATGTGTGTGTGCGTGTGTCATTGAATTTAGACTACATCTCTTGCAGATAGCATATACTTCAATGTTTTCTTTCAAATCCATTCTGATATTCTCTACCTATTTTTAAATCGTTTTTAAATATTTATTTATTCATGAGAAACAGAGAGAGAGAGGCAGAGACACAGGCAGAGGGAGAAACAGGCTCCATGCAGGGAGCCCGACATGGGACTTGATTCCAGGTCTCCAGGATCATGCCCTGGGCTGAAGGCCGCGCTAAACCACTGAGCCACCCAGGCTGCCCTATTTTCTACCTATTGATTGATTATTTAATCCATTTATATACACCATATTTATTAATAAAACTGGCTTTATGAATTCTATTTAGCTATTTGTTTTCTTTATGTTTTTATTTTACCTTCTTAATTCTTCTTTACTGCCTTCTTTTCTGTAATATAGATATTTTTATTTTCTATGGCTTCTATTATTTCTATTATTTTTATTCCTTAAAAATACTTTTACTACATTTTTGAGGATTTTCTAGTACTTTCCTGTAGATTATTAATAATACCTCAGTTAAAATAACATATTTTAGGGGGCACCCGGGTGGCTCAATTGGTTAGGCGTCTACTTTCGGCTCAGGTCATGATCTAAGGGTCCCAGGATCAAGCCCCACCTCAGGCTCCCTGTTCAGCAGGGAGCCTGCTTCTCCCTTTCCCTCTGCCACTTCCTCTGTTTGGGCTCTCTGACTCTTTCATTTTCTTTCAGATAAAAAAAATAAATAAAATCTTTTTTAAAAAATAACATTTTGGGGGGCAACTCAAATCTACTCTTGTGTTCTTATACTTAAATTTTCATTTCAGAGGCACCTGGATGGCTCAGTCAGTTGAGCTTCCAACTCTTGATTTGAGCTAAGGTCTTGATCTCAGAGTTGTAGGATTGAGCCCCACATTGAACTCTGCACTGGGCATGGAGTCTGCTTGTCCATTTATCTCTGCTCCTCCCTTCACTCTCTCTCTCTTTCTAAAATAAATAAAATCTTTAAGTTTTCATTTCAGTTATTGTGTTTTTTCAACTACAGAATTGCTACTTGATTTTCTTTACAATTTTTATCTTATTTCTCTATTTGATGAGACAACACACACTTCTCTTTAATTCTTTGGAAAACAATTTTTTGAAAATATTTAATATATATGATTTAAAACTTATGTATAATAAATTATGTGCTTGAGCTTCTTCAGAAACAGTTTCTATAGATATTTTTTCTCTGTGTAAGGACCATACTTCCTTGTTTCTTTGCATATTGTATACATTTTTTCAAAAGCCAGATTTTTTTTGTTATGTGATAATTTCAGAAATCACATCCTTACTCTCCAGAGTTTGTTTTTGTCAATGTTTTTCTGTTGTTTTTCTTATTGCCTTTTTAAAAACAGTTTCTGTAATATGAATTCTTTGTCATATGTAGCCACTGGAGTCTCTCCTCAGCTTAGTGGTCACCTGATTAGACAGAAGTTTCCTTCCATGCCTGTTATCAGCCTTTGTTGAGGGGCTCTTCTATTTTAGGGCACATAGTTTACAAATTCTGCCTCAGCTTTCATTTCTTCCTTGTACAGAGCCTCAAGGTCAGCCAGAGGTAAGAGCCCAGGGATCTTTTGTTCAGAATGTACACAGCCCTGCTCAGGTGCAAAACCCAGCTAGTAGTGTGGGCCTTCTAGATTCTCAGGAATATTTTGAAGCTTTTCAAAGCCCCCTATGGACAACTAATTCTTAACCATTTCCTTTTAAGGTTTTTTGTTCACTTCATTGTTTTTCCCAATTGTTATCACCCACTCAGGCAGCTGCAATGTCGATTAGTTGCTGTGGATGTTTTCCAACAAACAACCCTGGAGAAAGGCTAGTCCCACTGAGTGAGCTCTACATCAAATAAAAACAAGTCTGTGAGTATAATTTTCCAGGGAAACACCAGACAGGTCAAATAATAACAGTTGCATAGGAACTGGGTTTTTCAGGAGCTCTAATCACCTTCTGCACCTTCCCCAGACTACGAGACTGCTGGTTGTCACTCTGGTAGTGGGCTGCTGGTTTTTTAGGGTACCAGTGAACTAGGGAAAGGGGAATTCATCTTGTATTTTGTTGAGCTTCCTGGATATTTATTTTCATGTGTATTATCAAACTTAGAAATTTTTAAGCCATCATGTCTTTTAATATTCTCTCTGCCTTTTCTCTCCCTCTTCTCCTTTGGGATGCCCTCATTTAAGTTGATCTACTTGGTATTCACAGGTCCCTTAGCCACCAGAAACTCTTCTTTAATCTTTTTTCCTTTCTGTTCCTCAGACTCAATATCTCCCATTGTCCTGTTTAGTGGATTTTTCATTGCAATTCATTGTATTTTTCAAGTTCAGAACATCTTTCTGGTTTCTTTTTCTTTTCTTTTCTTTTTTTTTCTTTCTGGTTTCTTTTTAGGTTTCTGTCTCTTTGTTGATATTTCCATTTTTTTCACACATTTTTTCTTTCTTTTTTTTTTTTTTTTTTTTACTTTCTCCATATTTTTCTTTAGTTCTCTGAGCATTGGTTGTTTTAAAGTCTTTGGTAGATATGTCATCAAGATTTTTTTCCAGGGACAATTTCTGTTGTTTTTTTCTTATAATAGGCCATACCATGATTATATATATATATATATATATATATATATATATATATATATAAATGCCTTGTAATTTTTTTAATTGAAAATCAGACATTTGAATCTAACAATGGAATAATTCTGGAAATCAGATTCTCCTCATTTTTTATGCTTTGTAACTTTTTGCTATCATTTCTTTTCTTCTTCTTCTTCTTCTTCTTCTTCTTCTTCTTCTTCTTTCTTCTTCTTCTTCTTCTTCTTCTTCTTCTTCTTCTTCTTCTTTTTCTTCTTCTTCTTCTTTCTTCTTCTTCTTCTTTTTTTTTAATTTGTGTAGGCTGTCTATGTGCCAAGAATCAGTTTGACATGTTAACTTAAGATTGGCTGGTTGCTTGGTTGCTTGGTTGCTTGGTTGCTTGGTTGGTTTGTGGGACTATGCCTCTTCCTGGGCAGTCACAGTTACTGTCTAATTTTCTCAATATGTGCAGTTGCTCTTGAATGCCCTAGTCTTTAATGTCTGGCTCCCAAACAAGAAAAAAAGGGAAATAATAGGAAGAAACAAAAGAGCCCTTGAAATTGAAATTCCCTGGAAGTCACTTCAGCCAGAGAAGGAGTGCCATGTACCAATGAGGAGAAGTACAACAGCAGTTGCCTTTGTACCTCTCTGGCCAGAGCAGCAATCAGTGATCAGAGCACAGATCCTCAATATTTGGAAGTCTGAGTCTTTTTTGCCCACCTGGCTCTTGCAACATGTTGCTCTGTGAACATGTGCACAGTTGTCTGCCATAGGGCTGAGGGTGGGGGATGAATGGTTGCTATTGTGTTAAGAGCTAAAATTGACCAAAATTAACTGCAATTTACCATCCTAGACTTTCCCCTGGAAGTTGCAACCCTTTAGGAGATTCCAGAGTTTCAAAATAGTTACATCAGATTCTGCTGGGGCAATTGTTGGCTAGTTGGATAGACCAATTTCAGGTACTTCTTACTTTACTATCTTCCCAGAATCCTCAGTGGTATGTCCTTATATTGTTGAAAGCCAAAAGAGAGGGTCACGTATATTAACATAAAGAAAGAAGTATTAGTAAGGATGTTTTATGTTTTTTATTAATGTTCTTATAGAAATTTGCTTATGTATGGATCAAATAGCCATAATTTTTAAAATAGTCTAAAGACATTTTTATACATTTAAAAATGCTTACATCTTTAAAATTTTCTTTCCCCCCTTTTTGGCACATTTTGCGATGTATGTTATTAATTATTGTGAGTGTTTCAGAATCATTTATTAATAAAATGTGGCATTTCCCTGGCAAGAAAAATCCCATTAGTGCTTTGCTATAAAAGCCCCATAAGTAGAGTTCTAAGTACTTTATCAGCTTCCTGTCCTCTTTTTGAATGACAGCCTGAATCATTAAAAACAGTCAGCACTAAAATGATTTATTTTCATCTAAATAGAGATTACTTAATTTAATTAAATATGCTTTATGCTTTGCAATTGCCACAAAGTGGTTCCTGCAAACTTCTAACTCATTATTTAATGCATCCACAGCCTCAGTGGAATACTAAGAGGATATAGGTTTTAGACCTTTTAGCTCTACTTTGTAAACATCTTTAAAAATTCAAGAACTCTCCGGAAATTCTATGTTGGCCTATGAAGCTTACATAGTTCCTGATTGTTGTTTACTAAAGTTCTTATACTTTCTTTCTTACGTCTGAAATTCTGATTTGTTTTTTGTGCACGTATTTACAACATACAGGCAAAAGATTCCCTCTATAAACATTAAGAATTGCATTCTCTTTTCCTCTATTTTTCCTGGCTTTATTTAACTCATCCTGATTCCTTTTCCTCTCTTTGCACAGGAACAATATTTTTCTGTCCCAGGGCTTTGTTTTCTAACTTTGGAATTCAAAAATATATCAGTTTCACAATTTAAAATAAAATTTGTCATTTCCAAACTGCAAGTGTACTGCATCTCATTGAATTTCTTGTATTATCAAAACACATTGGCATTCTTCAAAGTCATTCTTTCCTTGAGGATAAACATAAGTTCCTCTCATTATCTTCTTACTGTCTTTTAGATTGCAACAATTTGAAACCAAGGCAGGCATAGGCACAGGTGATAGAAGCCAAGGGGATGATAGCACCAATCAGTATGGGTAGTTTTCAAGGTCTAAAGTCAAACTGGCCAACTTTAAAAAGCAATTTTACTACCTCACCTGTGTAATTAAGGGGAGGTCATATTTCCTCCTTAAGTCTCTGTTTCTCCTTCTGTAAAAATGATTAGAACCGAACCTGCATGTAGGGTTCTTGTGAGGAATAAATGAGATAACATGTGTGGATTATTTAGCACAGTAATGGCCATGTAGTAAGAACTGAAGAAATGATAACTTCCATCAGCTACATTTTACTTTGTACCACTTTAATAACTGGACTTTTATACTTTATGTACATTATATCCTATCTGCAAAATATGCCTGCAGAAGAGATGTTGTACACCTACTTTAAAGCAGAAGAAATAATCTGCCCAAGGCTATAGCTGGAGCCAGATGTCAGTGCAGGTCTAGGCTAGACAGCCTAGACTTTTCCTCTCATGCCTTTCCTTCAGAGTAGAGACACTGGGAAAACAAACCAAAACAGAAAGTGGAAATCTTCCTTTGGACCTTAGAAAACCTGAGATGTGGCATCTTTTCTAGGTGACAAAGGAAAGCGGACTGAATACCAAAGCAAAGTTGGAAATATGTCATGTTCACCTGATCGGAGGGTTTGGGAAAGTTGCCAAGCACCCTTGAGTCAATCCTTCCACCCACTACTTCTTTAATCTGCCTGAAACTTGGTCAGAGCCACACACAGAGTCCAGACTACACAACCCACAGAGACAGGGTCTGAATGGGAATACAAGGAGAATGAGGCCCTGGCAGCAAACACTTCACAGCTTACACAGCTACGCACAATGGCAAGGGAGCAGCCAGCCCATTGATGTGCAGGGGACTCAGCCTCTGCTTCTAGACCATAGCTTAGAGAAGGATGCACCCTCCGCCTACCTGAGGGACAAGGTTAGATGGCCTATGCTTCCAATCCTAAAACTCTCAATGGACCGTACAGAGATATAAATGCATGGAGAAAATCAAATCTTCAACTTCATTACCTCATCTATTCTCACTCCTGGCTGACAAAACAACTTTCTATTTCTTTAAGGAAATAGAAATCAGGAGGAGACTTTATACCAACATTACCCACCACATCCACCCACCTCTGTGGAGTCTCTCACACAGGTGTGCTTCCCAGGCTTCGAGCACAGATAAGTAGCCCAGCAACTTCACTGAAAGCCATTCCCTCTACTTGTATGTAGTTACCACATGTTCAAAGCTTGACATGTGCTCAATGAGCCGATCTCACCGGATGCCACTGCCTTACACGAGAAGAAGATGGATAATCTGAAAGAGAGAGGCTGAGAAAACCAGGGAGGATAGAAATGGCCTCGCCTCCTGCTGGCTCCCCAGTCCTAGTTTCAGGGATCATTGACTCTTGAATTATTGAATATTGTTGAAGATTACATTAAACCTCTCAAGGCACTTGGGCTCTGTTTAAAATAGAAGACAAAGGTCTAAACCTCCAACCTTTCCATTACCAAATCTGAATTAACTTCATGTTTCATTTCCTCATAAATATCTTGGGTGGAAAAGGGGGGAAAGGTATGTGTGGCTTTATTTTCTTGGGGAGTTTTAAAAAGCAGTTTTGTTTTAAAACTTCCTCCTCTGTTTCCTAATTGTCTTCACATGATCCTCATTCCTTTTATCAAAATTTCTCATCATACTTTTTTTCTAAATATATCTCTATTTGTCTGTCCATCTCCCAGACTGTTTTAGATACCACTTGAGAGCAATACAGCATAGGAGGTGACCTCATTGTAAATAGCATATAAATGAAGGGAAGATTGTATCTGCCTCAGGTAGGATATGGTGGCAGTCGAGTTCTTCATTTTTATTTGGCTTTTCCTAAAAACCTTTAGAAGAATAAGTGGAAAAACAAAAAAAAAACTTAAATCTTCAGGACATTTTTAAAAAGATTTTAGTTATTTATTCATGACAGACATAGGCAGAGGGAGAAGCAGGCTCCCTGCAGGGAGCCCAATACAGGACTTGATCCCAGGACCCTCGGCATCAAGCCCTGAGCCAAAGGCAGATGGTCAACCTCTGAGTCACCCAAGTATCCCTCATGCCTCCTACTTATTCTCTCTCTCTCTCTAAAGTAAATAAATAAATCTTTTGAAAAAATAAAAAATAAGATAAACCAATATGGCAGGAGGTACATAGAGAATATAGCTATGTCAGGCCTACCCTCCCCTTCTTCCATCCCTCAGCTTGGTACTACCCAACTGAAGAAAGAAATAGGTTTGAGCAAGAAATAGGTTTGTATTCTGCTGCATTTATATCATTTGGTGCCAGTTGTTGTTTTAGGCTTGTAACTACCACAACGAATATATTTTCTATCCACAGTGCAGGATGTGTGTGTAGTCTTAATATTGGCTTTTACATAGTACATCATGATGGGCAACCATATTTATCAGGTCTCCTTCCCCAGTCTCTAAAACCCTGATTGCCCACTATTTCTCCCCATCACAAACAAGGCTGCACGAAGAATCTTCAAGTCTGCTTCTAAACCTACACTCTGTTTTTGTGGGGCAGAGGGTGATGATATATACCCTAGGCCATATGCCTCTAACTTAACTATGCCAGGTTTGTGCTCTAGAGTGGCTTCACAAGCCAAAAGAATAAAAGGTAAAGGAACAAATAAAACACTTCTCAAATAGAGGGTGAATGTGTTCATAGATAGAAGCAACTACCTGCCTCTCTTTGAACTACAAAATAGACATAAGTCAGAATTTAAAAATTTAGGTTAGCCTCCTACTTTCTGGTACAGCTTCAAGACTGGGGGCTCCAGAGTATTTTAGAGGTTAACAGATATGAGCTATTGCTCATATTAGCAATAGCTATAGCAATGAGCTATTGCCAGCTGTGCAATTTCTTTAGCAATGAAATTGCTTCTAAAAATTAACAGGTGTCTGGCCTTTTGGCTTTTAGTCAATTCCTAAGTATTCGTACCCGAAGTTTTCCCAAACACTGTGTGAACCCTGCAGACTCAGACCTTCTTCCTCTAGTTCTCTGTTCTCCAAACCTGACAGCAGCTCTCATGAGGCCATGTAGAGCAACAGGTTCAGGGGCAGAACAGCTCCCACAGTGCTAGTGCTGTCAGTAGGTTCACCACCTTTGTATTCAAGACACTCACCTGCTGAAGACACAATTTCAAAGCCACAGTTTGGAACATTATCTGAGTGTACACCCAGTTGGTGTTTTTTATCCTTCCAGGTTCCAAATTATAGGCAGACTATGCTTCTATGAGCCCTTTCTTACAACCCTGCATCAGATAACAACTGAGCACCCTCATCTCATCCCCTGTCTATTTTTCTCCATAGCTTTAAAAGCTTTCAGACAAACTATATTTTACTACCAAGAATTTTTCTTTTCTATGGGAATGGAAGCTCCAGGGAGGCTGCCACTCTGTTTTGTTCAGTGCCATAATACCAGGACAGGGAACAGTGGTGCTTACTTGTACCGTGTGTGCATTGAATATTTGTAGAACAATGGTCAGCCTGTTGTATCATAGGTCCACTCGCAAGGAGCAAAATAGACCACTCTCTTGCATCCCTGCTGTTCTGTTAATTTATGGTTTCATCATACAGTAGTCAACAAGTTCAAGGAATCTCTATCAGATGCTTCTGAAATTCTGGGACTCTCATTCTCTCACAAGACAATGCATGTATTACTGCCAGCACACCTGCACTATTTCTTTGCTAAAAAGGTATGAATGTATAGTGATGATGTTTTAAGTAGGAAACCCACGCATTCTACTTTGAGAATCCTTCCTTCCTTTTTCAGAAGTATGTTTTGAACTCTTGCCATGCATTAGCTACCTTCAAGGGCACTGAGAAGAAAAAACAGAGCAGACAGGAAAAAAAAAAAAACAAAAACACAGTCCCTTTCTTTAGGACCAGCAGAACTCTGGAAAGCTCAACATGAAAGTGAATAATCTTAGGGCGGAGCAATGTGTTATAATAGAGGGATATGCTGTGGAGTAGACCAAAGGGAAAGAGAGCCATTCTAGGGAGAGGAGAGATATGAGTGCTGAGAATCACAGATAAAGCAGTGATAAGGGGCCCCAACCCTAGATCCCAGTGCTCCTCTGGCCCCAAGGCTCTCAACTCAGTGACCAGCTTCAGCTTCCTGGGTCGTCAGACATGCTTTCTGTAACTGCTCTGCTATCCTACTGACATGAAATGAATTTGCACCTGTTCTCCGAACTCTTCTCCACATACATACAGCTGTCATTTCACAAGAAGCCTCATAGACTAATTTTAGTAGTCATTCGGTTAGAAGTGACTTTTCCTGGTGGCGTTACTCTTTGAATGCATAAGCAAAAGAATAATGAAGTTGAAAAATAAGTTGATGCTGGAAATGAGCTGCTAAAGGTAGCAAGGAGGAATTATTGGGGTCAGAGGATGTTTCTCAGTACTCCTAAAACTGCCAAGGAGCAGCTGCTTTCTCTGCTATGAGTGAACTCTGACTCCTTGGGGTTTGTGGAACCCCAAGGGACAGGGAATCCTCACCTGACGATTCCAAGTGTGTATGGATGGCATCTACTTCAGGGAATCTGGCAGAGATCTCTGAGGCCACATAACCCCAGTATGTGCTAGGTTTATTTTAGGACAGAGGTTTCCAATTGGGGAATTGTAATGATCTGAGCAAAGCCAATTTCTCCCTTCTTTCCAATTGATAACACATGGCCTCCATTATAGGCACTCATGAGTGCCTTTTGTAAATCCACACATATTTCTTCACAAAAACTAATGGTCCAGTGAGTCAGGAGTTCTGCATGTGACAGCAGCTGGTGCCAGATGTTCCAGAGGAAAGCAGAAAGCCCCCATGATGGAGTTAACCATAAAAAACTAAAGCACAGGGAGAAATCCTTTCTGACCCAAGGTGGAGATCAATCACAGGTCTTGAGGCAAAAATGATCATGACTGTTGGCAAAATTTCATATTGGCAATTGCGGCTGCACACACAATTTTTCCATATAAATTAAGCAAAGGCACTATGAACAGTTGGTAACTATTAACAGTTACTACACTTTTCAACAGTCTCTCACAATTTTCTTCAATTCTTACCATGTGAATAGATGTGTTAATCACTGCATTAAACAAGGCATATAATGAGATAACTTAATTTGTTGCTATATGGGGAAAAGGGGGAATATTGAAAATATGACAAAACAACACACTTAAAAGAGATGTTTTCTGAGATATCATAATAATGAGCATTCTGAGATGTTTGGGAAAAAATGGAAATAAATTTAGGATCTAGAAGAAATATATGCCAAAATGTATCCTGTGATCTTCATGGTATTGTTTATAAAGCCAGATTGGGAAAGAGCGATGGATGGGCTAAATATGGTAGAGGTTCCTCACAGGATTCACCTTTCTGAAGCCACTGAAATTGATGCTGTGAAATAGATTTGTGACCAAATGGTTAAAAAACGTGTGCAATATGATTCACTATGCTATCAGTCTGCCCATCCGTCTATGTAACAAGTATATACATACTTGTGAACACATGATCCTGGAAGAATATATATAATGGATATAATGGTATTAACGAAGGTTCTTCTTGAATGGAAAGATTATATATATATATATATATTTCTTTTATCTTACTTTTGCTTTTAAAAAAATCATATACTGCACTGCAGTACAGGAAATATGAATTATTTCACACACAAACACAACAATACGACAGTCTTCTAGAAAAAAAAATCCTCCCTACACATAGGTAGACACTTCTTTACCGGTTTTCTCCAGAATAGTTGAGACAGGTCAGAATTTTCCAAAAGATCTTTAACAAACTCTAAGAGAGAGACAATAAAAGAGAAACAGCAAAGAAGAGACAGGAAACATAAAAACAGTCAGCTTTTCAAAGTACAGGTTTCATATCCCATAATAACTGCCTCCCAACCTCGCAGACAGGCTTCCGTCATCATCCTGTCTTATTCTAGCACTGGAGGTTGAGCACCACTATTTGGGCAACATGCTGTGATTCCTGCACTTTCAAGTCGAAATGAACATTCCATCTTATTTTCAAACACATTTAAAAAAAGTGGTCTTTAGGTCATTCCAAACTCTTCCCTGAATCCAGGGGAAAAAAATCAGGTAGTGACTATAAACCCAATTCGGGCTATAGGCTATTTCTTCTACTTCTAATTTTGTTCACAGGGATGTCAATTATCAAAAGCCAACTGGTAAGCCATTTTAACTGATGAAATCAATGAAACTCCATTCAAATAGAGCTGTGCTTTCTACTCCCCACCTTCCGTTCCTGATATCACCACAGGTTATGGAATGGTGTACCCGAGTCCCAATTATCTCGTTATCTCTCTGTGATTCTTTTTCAACAACTGCACTTCTAAAACAGGAATTCCACATAAAGAAATACAGGAGGGTTTTCTCTTAAATATTTCTTTCTTAACTCCAAATTCAGCTCAGAATTTCCTTCTTTTATGACACTGCTGTCTTTTTTTTTTTTTTGATCATTTGGTTGCACGCTAGGATTTGCCTTATTCTGAGACTTTCATTGACTCACAGTAAGGCATTTGCCCCATCCTGCCTTTCCACTCCATTTTCTCACTTTCTTTCCTTATATTCTTCAACATCGTGCAGTATGAAAAATACAGCTTTTTGAAACTGAGGTCCTGGTTTCAAATCTTAATTTTCCCATGTCTTAGCTCTGTTATTTTGAGCAAATTGCTTAATCTTTCTGATGCTCACTTTTAAAAAAAAGGTTTTATTTATTCATTTGAGAGAGTGAAAGAGCACAAACAATGGGGAGAGGCAGAGGGAGAGGAAAGGGGAGAAGCAGACACCCTGCTGAGCAGGAAGCCTGATGTAGGGCTCGATCCCAAGACCCTGAGATCATGACCTGAGTCACTGGTGGATGCTTAACCATCTGAGACACTCAAGTGCCCCTCTGATGCTCAATTTCTTATCAGAAATAACAGTCCCACCATGATGGACATCTGGTGAAGAGCAAATCAGGAAATGCCTGTCAATTGCTTACGCCATGCCTGGCACAGAGTCAATTCTGAACGAAAGGAATCTGTCACGACGTGTTCAGCAGTTCACAGAAATTTTATTCATGAAACTTTTCCAGCGACTTTAATTAGTTACTGGTACATTATTTATTACCGTGTTTAGGAATGGGGATGATCCATGAAATGTGTCCCTAGCTACTACTGAGCTCAGAGAGTGCAGATGATCATGCATTTTTACTCTGAGCAAGGAATGTCTGTCCAAGAAGCAGAAATGCATGGCATCTGGGGAGACCCTCCCATCTCTCACATTTGCTCCCTGTTAGGCCAGCAAATTGATTAGAACTTTGGCAGCACACACAGCCAGCGGTAAGAACACATGAGGGATTAGATCCAGGAAAACCCATAGACCGGAAACCTAATCCTCTGTGAGAAACCCAAGAAATTACTACTTTTCCCTCTTCACCACAGACTCTTTGTGGTTAACTAAAGGAAAAGCAGTTTGCTTGTTAATATGGCCAGCTTAATATGGCTTGTTATCTTTTCCTCCTTTCTTTTCTTTTTGTAGACAGTTTGGAAAGCTTCCCAGATGTAATCTATACACCCTTCCAAATAGCACGTCTGAGGCTGAAGCAATGGGAAGGGTGTGAAGAACCACATTTGTTAATGGGGTGGATTTTCCCCTTTCCGTAAGTTGGTGGATTCCTCTGTGTCTATTCACAAGGTAGAGAAAAGATCTTGTCTGTTATTTAGCTTCAGCAAACACACAAATCAAACATGTCTCTGGTCTGCAGCCCAAGGGGCAGATCTGTGAGTTTACTGCTATGAATTCCTCTGTACGGGAGCCTCCCGTCAGCACTTGGCTAAGGGGGATTCATTACAGGGATGGGGATTTGGCTGCCACAGAGTTAAAGCTTCATTTTTCTCTCCCCAGTGCTGTGCTCATTGTAACTCCTCTCCAGATGTTTTCTCTCTGCCACGTAGGGGGAGGTGATGGATTTAGATGAGCCAGAGGAGGAGAGAAGAAATGAATCGGCTAGCGCAGGAAACATTCTCATAAGACACACAATATGTAGGTCCCTTGTTTTATGCGGTTCTATTTCTAGAAATGAGGAGGAGGCCTGATCCAAGAAACGATGCCAAGATCAGAGGTCTAGTTGTCCTCGTGCTGGTGGAGGAGGCAGAGAAGCACACCCAGCTGAAAGACTCCCCGCAGCTTTTTCTCAAGTACAAGAAAGAACTGATTGTGTCAGGTGGGAATAGTGAACTCCCCAGTTAAATATGCAGAAAGGCTGAAATCATACAGTTGAAGGAGGTAGGAGAGAAAGGAAATCGTGGGTGGCTGATTTATTTGTGAGTGAGGGAAAATTTGGAAGAGAAGAAACATATTTAATATGCACTCAAAACAGCATATTGATTTTGCCCTGCCAGTCAGGCACTGTTAAGGGCTGAGACGTGTCCCTCACAAAGGACATGCTGAAGGGCTAGCTGTCCTACCGGGGAAGGTGGCCTGACTTAGAGGCCAGGACTTTGCCGATGGAGCCAAGTTAGGGTGAGGTCATGCTGGGATAGGATGGGCTCTCACACGACATGACCAGTGTCTCTCAAGAAGAAGAAACCCAGAGAGAAGCCATGTGATGACAGTAGAACAGTGCCCCTGCCAGCCAAGCAACACCCTGGGTCTCCAGCATCACAGCAGCCAAAAGGGGCAGGAAGGGGTCCCCCAGGGCATAGAGGGAGCACGACCCCACTGACACTGGTTGTCAGACTCTGCCTCTAGGTTTGTGATGGAGTACATTTCCCTTGCATTAGCCACCCGGATTGTAGCATTTTGTTACCTCAGCCCTTGGAAACTAATACAGCCCCAAAGGAACCATGGAAGTCATAGGACACAACTTTTACCCTTGAAGAATCTACAGCATAACTAGGATGCTATTTTTGTTGGGGAAACAAGAAACCACAGTTTCCTGCTGTGGAGAGAAGAGAAGGATCCTGTCATATGAAGGCTGTCTGGTGAAGGGTTAATGCTAAAATTTCTGATCAAGTTCTCACACTAGATTTACATAGTTATGATTTTAGGATCATCATATTTTGACATTGAAATGGATAAGAGAATTTCTGGGGCTTGAAAACTGAGCCCCACCAACTGTTGGGATCCTGAACCATGGTCTGAGGCCATTTCTGCCTTGGCAAAAGGGGCAGTTTTGAGGTGACCTGCCCCAAGACACAGCCACTGACCTTTGGATTATCCATCTGGTCATTATCATGCTGTCATTTAGCATAAAAGTGTAAAGACTTGTCTTCCCCCAGCCAGTAAGTAAACTCCATTTGAGCCAGGAGTTTCTGAAGCTCAGATGGAGTCACCAGTCCCTGTTTGTGTCCTGAACCGTGTTTCTACCACTGCCATGCTCTGCCTGGTGACTTTTTTCTTTTTCTTTTTCTTTTTGTTTTTCTTTTTCTTTTTTCTTTCTTTCTTTCTTTCTTTCTTTCTTTCTTTCTTTCTTTCTTTCTTTTTTTATTTTTATTTATTTATTTATTTATTTTTTTTAAGAAAGAGAACCTAAAGGATGGATTTAAGCCGAAAATGATACTTTGGGAAATATCCTGGAAACTTACAAAATCCTAAGAAAGACTTGGGATTGTAAACTGGGTAGGACCAGGCAGGAAAAATGCTTGCTGTCACATGAGTCATCCACTAAGGACAGAGGACAGTATCCTGAAGCCTCCAGTGACAGCCTGGCCTCTGTGACACTCTCAGCCTGGACTCCCTCCCCTGTCTGGGTGCTCGGAGACTAAGGATTCTGCTGCTGTCTACAGCCCTCATGCTTGGCTCTCATAAATCAGGATAAAAGACAAGAAAATGTAAAAGGTATAAATAATAAGAAGAAATAAACAAACTATCATTTCTATGACATTTTACATATACATCATTGCCCACCAGTACTTAGAACATCTTTTAGAATCCATGACATATGTAAATGTTTAGTAATATATATCATTATGAACAACCCCAGGTCCCTGGCAGCACATGTGAGTCTGAGCACAGCCAGATCTCAGTGTCGCATCCCTGCTGAACTTTGAAGAAACAGCACAGGGGGAGAGAGGAAAATAAGATTCTGATGGGCACTCTCTGCTGTACTTCACACTAGTGCAATTAGCACTCAATACCAGGAACTCCTCTTTGGAGCTAAGGTCAGAGTACCCATATCAGAGTTTTACATACAATTTTATTCAACAGATGTGATTTTTGAAACCCAAAGGCTCCATCCAGTTGGCCCAGTCTGCGGAAGAGGGAGGTGTTGGGTTGTCAAGTAACTTGATCAAGATTATTAGTGCGAGTCTGAAGCTCAGTCCCCCATGTCCCCACAAAAAGGTCACCCCAGCTTCTCCTGCCTACCTCCAGGGGCAGCAATTCAGGACCCTACCTGAGGTCTCCTTCCAGGCTGGGGAATCCATTCACTGGGGAGGGCAAAGCTATTCCAACAGCCATGGCAAAGAAAACCCATAAAAAACTAAATGGTGTCCAGAGACAAATATAAATACTTAACCAAGGATCACAGGTGGAGTGCTTACCTTCTATGATAAAAGAACAATCTCTTGCCTTTTGAATTTGATGTCAGGGTATTTCATGAACTTTAAGGTAGAGGCTTTGGACACGACTGAGACCCATGTTGCTTGATTTTGGATGTTTCCAGGAGTGAATGATGAGACCACAATGACAACCCAAAGAAAGCCTTTCTTAGAAATCTCCTATAGACCTGTGCTTGGAGGACCAATTAGTGAGGACACCCTCATGAATGTGTCAGAGCTATGTCATGCGGGCACCATCACTGCAATATGCAGAAACCTGGGCACTTCTTTGAGATCCCAGGACCATCAAGATGACCCTGGCTGAGCACACACCTTCCAAGTAGATATTGATCCAGAACAGATGGTCGCAGGAGCTGTCACAGCCACCTCACAGCGAGACTTCCAGCTAGTGCTGGGAGGTGCCCGAAGCCAACGTAACTGTTGGAGCCCCCTAAGCAAGTGGTATCAACTAACAAAATGACATCTGAGGCTGTGTGTATGTGTATGAGAGGTTATTATTTCATTGTTTTCCATCTTACATATACTTTAGAAAGAAGGATAATGATAAATATTTATAGGAGACACAGAGGGACATGGCCCCCAAATCATATAACCCTTTAGCCAAATTTCAGATTCTTGAGAGCAGTATGATCTGAGAACATTTTAGTATAAATGGCAGATTATTATATTAATTTGTGCCATTAGCAATTACATTCATTCCACTAATTAGCCCCATCTTGAGCTCTCACATACGTGAAGCAAATATAAATGATTACAACAAATGAACAAATTCCCAAGTACACTGCCATTTACCTAGGTCCTGTGCAGCCTCGGTAACACACTGTGGGTCCATTTCCTCAGTGACCAGCTTTGAAGTAGATGCTGTCATAGTCATCTCTTCACTTACTTTCTATCATTTCCCTCAGGCATATAGGAAATATGTATAATTCATAATTAAGGAGAGAAGATTCAAAGAAGCTGTGATTTTTTTTCAGGGTCACATAGTGTATAAAGGATACAGTTTTTAAATCCATGGTTTCTAACTACACAACACAAAGACATCCCCTGAGAATTCAAAGGCCTAGTGGAAGTTCATGTACTAGCTGTGTGACTTTTGGTGAATTACCTACCTACTCTGAGCTCCACTTTTACCATTTGTTGAAGTGGGATGATGATATTCATCTTAGAAGTTTATGATAAGTAAATAAAACAATCTTTGTAAACCTCTGTTCCAGTGCCTAATACACACTATGATAACCATAGATACTTTCTTTTCTCTTTCTTAGCATTCAGGTTTCCCAACCTTGCAGGATTAAGTGATCACTCAGGCTTGGAGAATCTCATTCCTAGAATTTCTTTCCCCAGATATAGAGAAGTGACACAGAAGACAGACCTATGCTGACTACTGCCTTACACTGACTATCTTCTGAAAGGAAACACGGCACTACACACGGAGCATGTGCTAGAATGTCCTGGTATAAAGGAGATTGCTAAATGCCTGTTCATAGCATGCAAAGCTTCCCACCACTCTCTTTGTCACACCTTCATAAATGGTCTCATTTTTTAATAATCATTAGATTTCATTTGTATACTTGTCTTTAATGCAAGCTTCTCCATACATAGAAATATATTTTATGTCTTTCACACAATAAATATAGAGAAAAACTCACTCAAAGAAAGCTCTGATAAGAAAACTAGCAGTGATATTAACAGGAGTGGCAGACTAAGGACTTCTGAAAATTCCTGCCTTCATAAAATTAATGAGAACATTGGTGAAAATGCCCAAGTCACTATTAAAAATGGCATGAAAACAATAGTAGCACTTTGCCTTCCACCAATTTTCATGGATAGCAGGACCTTTTAAGTATTCTTGATTCTGTATCTGGACAGGAAAACATCAGATGATTCTGAAACTTCCTGTCACACCCAGAAAACAAGGGTGGTTTCAGGAATGTTAGGAGTATTATCAAAAGCAAATACAACCAGCCAAGTGAAAGGGCTTCTACCAACTAAGTTATGATAATTTGATCTTCAAAACATTTATGATTATGTTATAGGAAATTAGGACAAGCTGAGCTTGCATCAAGCCATGGATTTATAATTACACTCAGAAGACAAAGTACAAACTTAATAAAAAGATATATGTAGCACTGAAAAAGAAAATTTAAGGGGGCCTGGATGGCTCAGTCATTGAAGTGTCTGCCTTTGGTCAGGTCATAATCTCAGGGACTTGGGTCAGTTTCCCTGCTCAGCAGAGAGTCGGCTTCTCCCTCTCCCTCTGCCTCTTCCCCTGTTCATGCTCTCTCTCCCTCTCTCAAAAAAATAAATGAAATTTTTTAAAAAAAGAAAATATTAAAAAATAAGTTTAAATCATTACTGAACTTTGAGTGTACAAGAGTGTGATTATATGTAGTTTATTCTCCAGCATTATATATCTTCTCATAAAATAATTTGCTTGTTTCTACCCCAGCCAACCCAGTCAATTTTGAGTAAGGCAGGAAGTCCTAGAAAAAGACTGATGAACTAATCTACAATGGTCACTTATTAACAACAATGGAAAGCTGTGTTTCTAAATGATACTTAATGATGAAATGATTATGATTCTAAATAATGAAAACTCTAGATAAGTCATTATAATAGACAAAAAAATGTTTAAATACTTGAACAGACCATGTGGACTCTCTTAATGGAATTTTAATGGACGTTCATAATGATAATTTATATATAACTTGTAGAATACTTTGGCTTTGAGAAAGACATTAAGTCTCCAAAAATCAAATTTCAGGGAAAAACGTGCAAAGTCCTGAGAGATTCTATGATGTGATGAGTAAAGTTTATTGTTAAAGCTTATGCTTTGGTTACACAAGCAGGTCCTATTTTCCTACCTAAAATATTCAGTTGATAACCCAGATCTTGCAACTATGGCTAGCACAAAAAAAGATATTTTTGTTTCTTTGAGCATATCAAAGGTACCCAAACCCTGTAAAGTGTAGATTTTATCCTAGAGAAGAATAAGAATAAGTAACAATACAATCCCATGGGATTAATATTCTTTGTAACTTCTTTAGGATAAGGTTATATTTGTGCAATCATTTTAACATTTTGTGTATATTTGAACTGTTTTTGTAGAGTTTAAAATATTTGAAAGATGTATTAGGCTTAAATTTTAATAAGTAGAAATGTTTACATTTCCAGTGTTTCCATATTTGAAGAAATTTCTTTTGTTAAGTACATAAATTTTAAGTTATTAGTTGTACAAGTTTCATGTAATTGTGTAGATGAATGGCACTTCTTAATGTCTCAAAATATTTACTTTGGTAACTTCATAAGATTAATAAATCTGTCATTAAATAAGAAAATTACTGATAATTACTCCCCTCCAGGTGCAACGTTAAATAATTCAGCATCCCACAATGTCCTGCTTTGTTAGAACAAATTGGAAGTGGAAATAAAATAAAAATCATCAAGTTATTTCTTTTTTTTTTTTTTTTTTTTTTTTGCTGTTCTTCTAGTAAGATTATAAACTCCCAGAGACAGAGAATGTTCCCAGAGACTTTACCTCTTCATGGACACCTGGGCCTGTGCAGGTGTGGTCAATGCCATTGAATACCACCACTTCCCTGGAAACATCCAAAGAATACAGCAACTGGTGGACACTGAGGGAGGTGGCAGTGACAGGCCCAGGACCCTGACCAAATCTTGCTGGTAAGTCCTGCTCAATATGTTATTCTGTTTCATTTCTGTCATAAGGACATGAACATCTAGCCAAAAAGAAAGAGTTTTAATTTTAGGTAAACTTCTGACTTGTCTATCTTCTAGACTTTGAACATCTTAAAGCATTCAACCATATTTTCTACTCCTGGGGATGGTTCTGAGCGCCTCTGCCCACCATCATTCACTCGAGGAGTGGACAGTTCATCTCTAATTGAAAGAACAAAATTCCATTACACACAGCTCACAACATCCACAGAACTTACGGATTCCTTCCAAATCAGTGCTTTCTGTCCCCAGGCAATATATGCCCAGGGACCACTTTACAAACGCAATGCGCAGCACTTCCTGGGTGACTGGAATTTATGAGAAATTAATCATCACTGCTTTTGTTTTTATTCAAGCCTTTAAGTGCAGCCTATGTCCTATGGTAATTCTGTGACGAGCCTGGTAGGTGAGGCCACAAAGATCCCAGTATGCCATTCTAAACTCTCCCTCAGAGGGGCACCTGGGTTGCTCAATCCATTAAACTCAAACTGTTGGTTTCTGCTCAAGGTTATGATCTCCAAGTTGTGGGGTTGAGCTCCCCATGTGGGCTCCCACTCAGAGTGTGGGCTTGTCTCTGCCCCTCCCTCTCTGCTCCTCCCCCTCTGCTCACTCTCTCTCACTCTCTAAAATAAATAAATGAACAAAATCTTTATTAAAAAAATAAAATGAATAAACTCTACCTCACAGGGAAATCCAATAGACAGCTGCTAAGGATATTGAAAGTGGCTTAGGATTTGAAAAGAAATTGGTTTTCTGCCATCAAAAAGTGTGTGTGTGTGTCTATGAGCTGTATATGAGGCTGTGCACTGTCATAAAGGAAGCATGAAGTTTAAGGAAGAGCTAGTGCCCCTTATACTCCAGATCCTTACCCAACACCATTTGCAAAGACTCTTTCCTGGTCCCTTTTCAAAGTCTTATCAAGTGGTCACACAAGGTCTTAGGCTCAGACTCCCAGATATCACAGTGAGATGTGCCTGTCCAGTTGTCAGAGGAGTGGTGCAGACACATGTGCAATGGGAGGGCCAAGTCAATATAGGGAAACAGTGTCTCCATAAGGCAAACCTTGCTTTTCACTTTATACATCTCTTTAATTTTCCCTCAAACTATTAATCACAGAAAAACTTAAGATAAACAAATGAAATACAAAATCATCCTCAAATGTATTAATCATGCTTAACTTTTAGTTCATTTTCTTCCACTATATATTAGTTATATATAGTCACATATAAAATTATTAATAACAAACATATATATTATTATATATGCTTAAATTATTATATGATATATAAATGTCATTTATTATGGTTTATGTATATACATATATTTAGTTATGTATTTCTTTACATGTATCTACACACACAGAATGTACACCTACATATATGGATATGGTTGTTGAGTTTTTTAATATATAATAATCAGTTTTATATGTAACTAAATAATCTTTGAAAATATAACTTAGGATATTCATAATATTTTATTTGATAATTTTGCTATGAAGTGAACATTTAATAATTTAATAATTTTTCTGCCCATGGGTATTTTACTCTGCTTCTAAGGTTTTAGTATTACATATTATATTATAATACAGTATATAATTATATATTACATATATGTAATATATGTAATATTATATGCATATATTATATATGTAATATATGTATGATGTATGTATACATTATCATACATAATGTTGTTATATATATGTACATATAAAATATCAAAATCTTTGCCCAGATTAAGTTTCCTTAGATTACTTCGGAAGAGGTAATGAACATTTTAAGAGAGTGTGTGCTAAATCATCATCTCTCCAAACATCAGATTTTTCAAAAAATATGAGAGCTCATTTTATTCTGACCTTTCCAAAATTTGATTACTGCCATTCAAAAAATGTTGTTAATATCTCAAGCAAGAAATGTTTGTTTTAATTTGCCTTTCTTTCATTATTAAGCTGAACAATTTTATTAATCATCTGTAATTCTTCCCTAGTAGTCATTTTTTTTTTTCGATTTTATTTATTTATTCATGAGAGACACAAAGAGAGAGGCAGAGACACAGGCAGAGGGAGAAGCAGGCTCCATGCAGGGAGCCCAACGTGGGACTCAATTCCAGGTCTCCAGGATCAGGCCCTGGGCGGAAAGCGGCGCTAAACCGCTGAGGCTGCCCCTTATTTGCATTTTAAATGCAAATAAACTTTTAAAAACTAGTTTTGTGATTATTTCAACATCTTCAAATCCAAATTTATATTTACTGTTTCTTTTTTTCTTTGGCATTTCTTATGGGTTCAGTTTTGGGAAGGGACTTTGATTTCAAGATCAGATCTATGTTCCCTATGATCTATGTTCTTTCCATTCTCTAGTTTTATTTTTTTATAATAAATATTTAATATATTAGAATTTCAATGTTTCTTATGATCTGAAGCTCTAAAAATCATTTTTAATTTCTGCAATATTAAAAATAACAAAGAAAGTGACCCCACATTCTCATTTCTGTATAATTGTACCTAAAATTCTCAAGGAACTTCTCTTAAAAGCAGTTCTATTTTTACTATGTTTAAGTGGGGCGATATTTTAAACAATGGAATAATTTTGAAGTGTAAGGAAAACAAATAAAAAATAAATACCTTTAAAGAAGATTAGGGGTAAAATGGGATTTAATACTGCTGGTAACCATCCCCTCTGTGTATAAGCTGAGTGACGAGAGAAGAGAGTAAATCTGGGTAAATTGATCTGAAAATTCTAGGCTATCTGGCAAGCATGTGATTTTTTTTAAAGGCCTACAAGATTAGATGAGTAAAGTAGCATGAGTAATGCACAGCTGGGAAGATTAATGCTACTACCGAGTCTTGAGCTGGGCTGTCTCAACTATTAATGGCATTTGTGCAGGACCAACCTGCTTTGATGAATAGTTTGCAATAACAATAGGTGGACCAAGTTAATCAAAATGACCACATTTATGATAGAAATGATCCCCCAGGGAGGGGGGTTAATTGTTTGCATTTCTGGTATTCTGATATTGACTTTTTTCTTCTGTGGTCTTAGAGATAACACCCAGTGGAGAAACAGATGCAGAAGACAAGCTGACAAGCATTTGGGTCTTTGAAACCAGCAAGTCTGTCAACACTTCCCTAACAGAATGGGAGGATAAATCACAAGATGATGGAAGCTTATTATCTCTTATTTGGTGTCTTGTAGTTGAAAATGTGCGGTGTTTCTGACGAATATATTCACAGGGCCTTTTTGGGATAAAAAGAATCACAGAAGTTAGGACTTCCCTGACATAAATATGTTCAGGGAGCCACTCGCTGGCACCTTTTTGTATCTGCATTTAACTCATGCTCACACCCCTAGAAGGCACATTCGCAGCTCCATGGATTTTTCTGCTCAGGCCCTCAGTGCTCTTGAGGATTTACATTAGTGAGACAAATGGCTAATTCAGTGCAGCCAAATGTTGCACATTTCATGATTAAAGACAAGCCTCCCAGGACTGGGCTTCATTTATTTCTCCTGAAGTGAAATATGTGTGGATTTATATTTTTTCATTAGTACATAAATACAAGCAGTTTATAAAATACTGGAGGAATTATCAAAGTTAAATCTCCCATTTCCAAGACTCTGAAAGGAATTTTTCTGTTGTTTCTTTTCTCATAAAAGTACAAGCCACCATGTAATGATGTAATGGAAAAAAAATCTATTTAATTACATTGTTTAAAAGTGAAATTAACAGAATTCAGCATATCCATTCATTAATTCAGCTGAAATTGAACCATTGGTTTCTGAAAATTAAAGGCTACTGGCAGAAACTTGTACCACCAACTGTCCTAAGTGATTGATTATTAATAGAGGTGACATTGGATGATAATGTTAAAGTTGTTTGAGCCCACATAATTACACTATAAGTTTTCCAGTTATCAGACTGTTTGTCCATCCATCCCGTCCATGAACTTCAGCATCTACTTTGCACTAGGGCCTGGGAATTGGTCATACACAAGACAAAGAATGAGTCCCATGGAGTTAACTATGATAAGCAGCCACTAAAAGTGGCCCCCCAATGACACTCACCTACTGATACTCATGTTCTCATGTAATATCTTCCATCTTTAGTGTAGAATGGACTTAATGACTCTTTCCCAATACCCAGAGACTGGACAAAGTAGGGGGATGTCACTCCCAAGATTAGGTTGCAAGGAGATGGTAGCTTCCACCTTGGTGCTCCTTCTCTTGTTCTATGAGAAGACGCTTGCCATGAGTTTCTTGCACCATCAAAAAGACTCAGAGCCAGAATCCCCAGCTGAGCCACCAGATCCCTGACCCACAATAATCATGAGATAACAAATGTTGCTTTCTGAAGTCTCCAGCTTTGGGACAGTTTTCTACCCAGCAATAGATAACTTACACACTCACATGCTAACAGAATTGTCAGAGAATAAACAAACAAATAAATGTATAATCTGGTGTTGGGTTAACCTGGCTGCTTTTGAGCAACTTGACTATGTTGTGCATTGGTGGATTTCCCTTTATATTTCTTATGCTTAGGGTTTGGGGTTTCTTTCTTTCTTCCTTTCTTTCTTTCTTTCTTTCTTTTTTTTTTAGCCTCTTGGAACTGTGGGTTTGAAGTTCTCATTAAATTTGGAAAAAAATTTTACTCAAAAAAATTGATTTGAAAAAATTAAATACAAAAATATTTTTTCAAGTATTTTTTTCTGAGCCCCAAACTCTTACGGAAACTTTAGCCATTTATTGGGTTCCTCAAAGTTGCACCACATGTCACACCTACTTTGCTCATTTCCTAAAATTTATTTTTCTCTCTGAATTTCATTATGGATAGTTTGTATTTCTACGTCTTCACAATTGTTAATCTTTCCTTTGCAAAGTCTGATCAAGTTTTAATTTTATTCAGAAAATTTTACATTTCATATATTGTAATCTCTGCCTCTACCCAAGTTTGAGTAAGGTCTTTTTTATATTTTCCACATCTTCACTGAACTTTTTGAACATATAGAAACACAGTTATTTTTTTAAGATTTTATTTATTTATGAGAGAGAGAGAGAGAGAGAGAGAGAGAGAGAGAGAGGCAGAGACACAGGCAGAGGGAGAAGCAGGCTCCATGCAGGGAGCCCAACGTGGGCCTCGATCCCAGGACCCTGGGACCACTCCTTGGGCCGAAGGCAGGCACTAAACCACTGAGCCACCCAGGGATCCCTGGAAACACAGTTATAATCATTGTTTTAATGTAATTTTCTGCTAATTCTCACATCTATATCAGTGCTGGGACAGTTTGATCGGTTGATTTAGTTCCTCATTATAAGTCATTTTCATGTTTCTTTGCATGTATGATAGTTTTTTAAGTGAATGCCAGAGTTTGTGCATTTTACCCTATGTGCTTAGTATTTTTTATTCCTGTATGTTTCCTAGAACTTTATTCTGGGATGGAGTTCAATTGCTTAGAAACAGTTTGCTTCTTGTGGATCTCTAAGACTTTTGGGGGCAAACTATAGCAGTGCTCAATCTGACATTACTTTTTCCCCACTACCATGTCAAGACCCTTCTTTGTGCTCTGCAGTAATACTCCATGACCTTGCTGTCTTCTGATCTGGTTCGTGGAAAGAGGCACTATTCTCAGCACTGCTAATTTTTCTTAGTGCTTCTTTCCCTGGACTCATGTCTCCCTAAACAATCCACAAGAACCTTGTGGAGATGGCTGTGCAGCCATCTCTCCTCTGGGACTTTAAGCCTCATTGGTCTCCCAATACTCTCATCCCTTTCTTGACAACTCAGGGATTCTGCAGGGCTCCTCCCGAATTCTCCTCCTTGCACCATGGCTTGTAAACTATCACAAGGCAAAAAATGGGCAAATATAGGGCTTACTTCCTTTGTTTCCTTCCCTTCTTTTAGGGATTATGGTCCTTTCTAGTCTGATATGAATTGTCTTCCCATCCACTGTTGGATGTATTTTTCTCTGCTAGAGGTGGAGAGGAAAATCTGGTCCCATTATTCCATCGCAGTCAGAAGTGCAAATATACTAGATGTTTCCTGTTTTTTTTTTTCTTCTCTTACATTTATTTTTTTTTAATTTTAATTCTGGTGTAGATAACATACAGTGTTATATTCAATTCAGGGATACAATATAGTGATTCAAGAATTTCATACATTACTCAGTGCTCATCAAGAGGAATGTACTCCTAATTCCCATCCCTTATTTCAGCCATACTCCCACTCACCTCCTCACTGGTAACCACCACGTTCTCTGTAGTTAGGAGTCTGCTTTTTACTTTGTCTCTTTTTTTTTTGTTCATTTGCTCATTTGTTTTGTTTCTTAAATTCCATATATGAGTGAAATCATATGGTGTCAGTCTTTCTCTGACTGACTTATTTCACTTAGCATTATGTTCTCTAGCTCTATCTATGTTGCTGCAAATGGCAAGATTCCATTCTTTTTTATGGCTGAATAATATTTTCATTCTTTTTTATGGCTGAATAATATTTTCATTCTTTTTTATGGCTGAATAATATTTTCATTCTTTTTTATGGCTGAATAATAATATTTTATGGATGAATAATGTATATATACACCACATCTTCTTTATCTGTGTTCATCTACTGATGGACACTTGGGCTGCTTCCATAATTTGGCTATTGTAAAAATTGCTTCAATGAATATAGGGGTGCATATATCCTTTTGAATTAGTGTTTTTGTATCCTTTGGGAAAACACCCACTGGTGGGATTACTGAATCCATAGCATAGTTCTATTTTTAATTTTTAAGGGAACTTCTTTACTATTTTCCAAGTGGCTACACCAGTTTGCATTCCCACCAAGAGTGCAAAAGTTTCCTTTTTCTCCACATCCTGGCCGATACCTATTGTTTCTTGAGTTTTTTATTTTAACCGTTCTGACAGGTGTGAGATGATATCTCATAGTGGTTTGCTTTGCATTTCCCCTGGTCATGAGTGGTGTTGAGCATCTTTTTCATGGCATCTTTTTTTCATGGCAACATGTCTGTTGGCCATCCATATGTCTTCTTCTGAGTAATGTCTATTCATGTCTTCTGCCCATTTTTAATTTAATTACTTAAGTTTTTTGCTGTTGAGTTGCACAACTTCTTTATATATATTGGATACTAACCCTTTATCAGATGTCATTTGCAAATATCTTCTCTCATTAAGTAGGTTGTCTTTTAGTTTTGTTAGTTATTCCCTTTGTGTTGCAGAATCTTTTTATTTTGATGTAGTCTCAATAGTTTGTTTTGTTTCTCTTGCCTTAGGAGATATATCAAGAAGGTTATTGCTGTCACCAATGACAGAGAAATTACCACCTGTACTCTCTTCTAGAATTTTCATGGTTTCAGGTCTCACATTTAGGTTCTTAATCCATTTTGAGTTTATTTTTGTGTATAATGTAAGCAAGTGATACAGTTTTATTTTTTTACACATAGCTGTCCAGTTTTCCCAACGATATTTTTTACTTCTTTGTGAAAGATTAATTGATCATGTAATTGTGAAGTTATTTATGGGCTTTCCATTCTGTTCTATTGATCTATGCATCTATTTTTGTGCCAGTTCCATATGTTTTGATTACCACAGCTTTGTAATATAACTAAGTCTGGAATTATGATACCTCCAGTTTTGTTTTTCTTTTTGAAGACTGTTTTAACTATTTGAGGCCTTTTGTGGTTACATACAAACTATATAGGACTGCTTGTTCTAACTCTGTGAAAAATGCTGTTGGCATTTTGAAAGAAACTACGTTAAATATACCAGTTGCTTTAAGCAATATAGACATTTTAACAATATCTGTTCTAATCCATGAGCATGGAATATCTTTCCATTTGTGTAGTCTCTGATTTCATTCATCAGTGTCTTGTAGCTTTCAGAGTATAGGTCTTTCATTTCTTTGGTTAAGTTTATTCCTAGGTATTTTATTATTTTTGGCACTATTGTAAATGGGATTGTTTTCTTAATTTCTCTTTTTTGCTGCTTCATTATTATTGTATAGAAATTCAACAGATTTCTGTACATTGATTTTGTATCTTGTGACTTTACTCAATTCATTTATCAATTTTTTTTTTTAATTTTTTTTTATTTATTTATGATAGTCACACAGAGAGAGAGAGAGGCAGAGACACAGGCAGAGGGAGAAGCAGGCTCCATGCACCGGGAGCCCGACGTGGGATTCGATCCTGGGTCTCCAGGATCACGCCCTGGGCCAAAGGCAGGCGCTAAACTGCTGCGCCACCCAGGGATCCCTCATTTATCAATTTTTGATGGAGTCTTTAGGGTTTTCTATATATAGTATCATGTAATCTGCAAATAGTGAAAGTTTTACTTCTTCTTTACCAATTTGAATGTATTTTATTCATTTTTGTTGTCTGATTGTTGTGGCTAGGACGTCCAGTACTGTGTTGAATAAAAATTATGAGAGTAGACATCATTGTCTCATTCCGGATCTTAGGGGAAAAGCTCAGTTTTTCCCCATTAAGTATTATGTTAGCTGCGTGTTTTTCACATATGGCTATTATTATGTTGAGATATGAACACTTTTATGTGTTTATTTGCCTTCTACATATCCCCCTGGATTAAATTTCTGTTTTTGTCCTTTGTCTATTTTATAATTAGATTGTTACATTGAAGTTCAAAATCTATTTTTTAAATATTTTATTTATTCATTTGAAAGAAAAACAGAGATAGCATGAGATGAGCAGGAGGGAGGAAGCAGAGGGAGAAGTAGACATGCCACTGAGCAGGGAGCCCAATGCAGGGCTCAATCCCAGGGCCCTGAGATTATGACCTGAACCAAAGGCAGACATTCAACCAAATGAGACTCCCAGGTGCCCCCATAATCTATTTTTGAATTAACATTATGTATAAGGTGTGAGATTTCAATTGAGATTCTGTTTTCTTCTGTTATTGTCTTTTGCATTTATAATATCCAACATCATTTATTGGAAGTCTGTCTTACTCCAATTGAAATGTTTCTGCAAGGATGCCTGGGTGGCTCAGTGGGTTGGGTATCTGACTCTTGATTTCAGCTCAGGTCAAGATCTCAAGGTTGTAGAATGCGGGCCTATATCAAGCTCCTCTCTTAGCAGGGTGTCTGCTTGAGATTTTCAGATCCTCCCTCTCTCCCTCTCCCTTTGCCCCTTCCCCTGCTCTCTCATTCACATGTGTTCTCTCTCTCTTTCTCTTACAAATAAATACAGAGATATTTTTTAAAAAGAAGCATGGGATGCCTGGGTGGCTCAGCCATTGAGCATCTGCCTTCAGCTCAGGATTTGATCCCAGAGCCTGCTTCTCCCTCTGCCCGTGTCTCTGCCACTCTGTGTGTCTCTCATGAATAAATAAATAAATCTTGAGGGGAGGGGCAAGATGGCAGAAGAGTAGGGTCCCCAAATCACCTGTCCCCACCAAATTACCTAGATAACCTTCAAATCATCCTGAAAATCTACGAATTCGGCCTGAGATTTAAAGAGAAAACAGCTGGAATGCTACAGTGAGAAGAGTTCGAGCTTCTATCAAGGTAGGAAGCCGGGGGAAAAAGAAATAAAGAAACAAAAGGCCTCCAAGGGGGAGGGGCCCCGCGAGGAGCTGGGCTAAGGCCAGGGCAAGTGTCCCCAGGACAGAAGAGCCCTGTCCCGGAGAAGCAGGAGCTACACTAACCTTCCCGGGCAGAAAGGGGCTTGCAGGGAGTTGGAGCAGGACCCCAGGAGGACGGGGATGCCCTCGGGCTCCCTGGGACACTAACAGACACCTGCGCCCCGGGAGAGTGCTCCGAGCTCCCTAAGGGCTGCAGCGCGCACGGCGGGACCCAGGAGTGCGCGAGGCTCCGGGAGCAGCTCGGGGCACGAATCCAACAGCGCAGGCCCCGAGCACAGGGCACCGGGACACAGCCCAGGATCCAGCCTCCCCCCAGGACAGGCAGAGGCCGGGAGGGCCCAGGACAGCAAGGATGCCCCGCCGCGGAGCCTCCAGGCCCTGCAGAAAGAGAGCTCTGTAGCTACTGCGGAAGCTGACTCCAGGGCTCCAGACCTGGCCCTGCCACTGCGGTTGTTCCTCCTGGGGCCTCAAGGGGTGAACAACCCCCATTGAGCCCTGCACCAGGAAGGGGGCTAAGCAGCTCCCCCAAGTGCTAACACCTGAAAATCAGCACAACAGGCCCCTCCCCAAGAAGACCAGCTAGACGGACAAGTTCCAGGGGAAGTCAAGGGACTTAAAGTATACAGAATCAGAAGATACTCCCTGGTGGTTTTTTTTATTTTTTGCTTTTTTTTTTTTTTTTTTTTTGCTTTTTGATTTCTGTTTGCTTCCCCCACCCTTCTTTTCCTTTCATTCTTTTCCTTTCTCTTTTTCTTCTCTTTTTTTTCTTTTTTTCTTCCCTTTTTTCTCTTTTCTTTTTCTCTTTTCTTTCCTTCTTTCTCTCCTCTCTTTTTCTCCTTTTCCCAATACAACTTGTTTTTGGCCACTCTGCACTGAGCAAAATGACTAGCAGGAAAACCTCACCTCAAAAGAAAGAATCAGAAACAGTCCTCTGTCCCACAGAGTTACAAAATCCGGATTACAATTCAATGTCAGAAAGCCAATTCAGAAGCACGATTTTACAGCTACTGGTGGCTCTAGAAAAAAGCATAAAGGACTCAAGAGACTTCATGACTGCAGAATTTAGATCTAATCAGGCAGAAACTAAAAATCAATGGAATGAGATGCAATCCAAACTAGAAGTCCTAATGACAAGGGTTAATGAAATGGAAGAACAAGTGAGTGACATAGAAGACAAGTTGATGGCAAAGAGGTAAACTGAGGAAAAAAGAGACAAACAATTAAAAGACCATGAAGATAGATTTAGGGAAATAAACAACAGACTGAGGAAGAAAAACCTACATTTAATTGGGGTTCCCGAGGGCACCGAAAGGGACAGAGGGCCAGAATATGTATTTGAAAAAATCCTAGCTGAAAACTTTCCTAATCTGGGAAGGGAAACAGGCATTCAGATCCAGGAAATAGATCCACCCCTAAAATCAATAAAAACCGTTCAACACCTCGACATTTAATAGTGAAGCTTGCAAATTCCAAAGATAAGGAGAAGATCCTTAAAGCAGCAAGAGACAAGAAATCCCTGACTTTTATGGGGAGGAGTATTAGCATAACAGTAGACCTCTCCACAGAGACCTGGCAGGCCAGAAAGGGCTGGCAGGATATATTCAGGGTCTTAAATGAGAAGAACATGCAACGAAGAATACTTTATCCATCAAGGCATTCATTCAAATTGGAAGGAGAGATAAAGAGCTTCCAAGAGAGGCAGGAACTGAAAGAATATGTGACCTCCAAACCAGCTCTGCAAGAAATTTTAAGGGGGAGTCTTAATTCCCCTTTAAGAAGAAGTTCAGTGGAACAATCCACAAAAGCAAGGACTGAGAGATATCATGATGACACTAAACTCATATCTGTCAATAGTAACTCTGAACGTGAACGGGCTTAATGACCCCATCAAAAGGCGCAGGGTTTCAAACTGGATAAAAAAAGCAGGACCCATCTATTTGCTGTCTACAAGAGACATATTTTAGACAGAAGGACACCTATAGCCTGAAAATAAAAGGTTGGAGAACCACTTACCATTCAAATGGTCCTCAAAAGAAAGCAGGGGTAGCCATCCTTATATCAGATAAACTAAAATTTACCCCAAAGACTATAGTGAGAGATGAAGAGGGACACTATATAATACTTAAAGGATCTATCCAACAAGAGGACTTAACAATCCTCAATATATATGCCCTGAATGTGGGAGCTGCCAAATATATCAATCAATTAATAACCAAAGTGAAGAAATACTTAGATAATAATACACTTGGTGACTTCAATCTAGCTCTTTCTATCCTCGATAGGTCTTCTAAGCAAAACATCTCCAAAGAAACGAGAGCTTTAAATGATACACTGGACCAGATGAATTTCACAGATATCTACAGAACTTTACATCCAAACTCAACTGAATACACATTCTTCTCAAGTGCACATGGAACTTTCTCCAGAATAGACCACATACTGGGTCACAAATCGGATCTGAACAGATACCAAAAGATTGGGATCGTCCCCTGCATGTTCTCAGACCATAATGCCTTGAAATTAGAACTAAATCACAACAAGAAGTTTGGAAGGACCTCAAACACGTGGAGGTTAAGGACCATCCTGCTAAAAGATGAAAGGGTCAACCAGGAAATTAAGGAAGAATTAAAAAGATTCATGGAAACTAATGAGAATGAAGATACAACCATTCAAAATCTTTGGAATGCAGCAAAAGCAGTCCTAAGGGGGAAATAGATCACAATACAAGCATCCATTCAAAAACTGGAAAGAACTTAAATACAAAAGCTAACCTTACACATAAAGGAACTAGAGAAAAAACAGCAAATAGATCCTACACCCAGGAGAAGAAGAGAGTTAATAAAGATTCGAGCAGAACTCAACGAAATCGAGACCAGAAGAACTGTGGAACAGATCAACAGAACCAGGAGTTGGTTCTTTGAAAGAATTAATAAGATAGATAAACCATTAGCCAGCCTTATTAAAAAGAAGAGAGAGAAGACTCAAATTAATAAAATCATGAATGAGAAAGGAGAGATCACTACCAACACCAAGGAAATACAAACGATTTTAAAAACATATTATGAACAGCTATTCGCCAATATATTAGGCAATCTAGGAGAAATGGACGCATTCCTGGAAAGCCACAAACTATCAAAACTGGAACAGGAAGAAATAGAAAACCTGAACAGGCCAATAACCAGGGAGGAAATTGAAGCAGTCATCAAAAACCTCCCAAGACACAAAAGTCAACAGCCAGATGGCTTCCCAGGGGAATTCTATCAAATGTTTAAAGAAGAAACCATACCTATTCCACTAAAGCTGTTTGGAAAGATAGAAAGAGATGGAGTACTTCCAAATTCGTTCTATGAGGCCAGCATCACCTTAATTCCAAAAACAGACAAATTCCCCACCAAAAAAGGAGAATTAAAGACCGAGATACTAGCCAATAGGATCCAATAGTACATTAAGAAAATTATTCACCATGACCAAGTAGGATTTATCCCTGGGACACAAGGCTGGTTCAAGACTTGTAAAACAAACAATATGATTCATCATATCAGCAAGAGAAAAACCAAGAACCATATGATCCTCTCATTAGATGCAGAGAAAGCATTTGACAAAATACAGCATCCATTCCTGATCAAAACTCTTCAGAGTATAGGGATAGAGGGAACATTCCTCAACATCTTAAAAGCCATCTACGAAAAGCCCACAGCAAATACAATTCTCAATGGGATAGCACTGGGAGCCTTTCCCCTACGATCAGGAACAAGACAGAGATGTCCACTCTCACCACTGCAATTCAACATAGTACTGGAAGTCCTAGCCTCAGCAATCAGACAACAAAAAGACATTAAAGGCATTCAAATTGGCAAAGAAGAAGTCAAACTCTCCCTCTTCGCCGATGACATGATACTCTACATAGAAAACCCAAAAGCCTCCACTCCAAGATTGCTAGAACTCATACAGCAATTTGGTAGTGTGGCAGGATACAAAATCAATGCCCAGAAATCAGTGGCATTTCTATACACTAACAATGAGACTGAAGAAAGAGAAATTAAGGAGTCAATCCCATTTACAATTGCACCCAAAAGCATAAGATACCTAGGAATAAACCTAACCAAAGAAGTGAAGGATCTATACCCTAAAAACTATAGAACACTTCTGAAAGAAATTGAGGAAGACAAAAAGAGATGGAAAAATATTCCATGCTCATGGTTTGGCAGAATTAATATTGTGAATATGTCAATGTTACCCAGGGCAATTTACCCGTTTAATGCAATCCCTATCAAAATACCACGGACTTTCTTCAGAGAGTTAGAACAAATTATTTTAAGATTTGTGTGGAATCAGAAAAGACCCCGAATAGCCAGGGGAATTTTAAAAAAGAAAACCATAGCTGGGGGCATCACAATGCCAGATTTCAGGTTGTACTACAAAGCTGTGGTCATCAAGACAGTGTGGTACTGGCACAAAAACAGACACATAGATCAATGGAACAGAACAGAGAAACCAGAAGTGGACCCTGAACTTTATGGTCAACTAATATTCGATAAAGGAGGAAAGACTATCCATTGGAAGAAAGACAGTCTCTTCAATAAATGGTGCTGGGAAAATTGGACATCCACATGCAGAAGAATGAAACTAGACCACTCTCTTGCACTATACACAAAGATAAACTCAAAATGGATGAAAGATCTAAATATGAGACAAGATTCCATCAAAATCCTAGAGGAGAACACAGGCAACACCCTTTTTGAACTCAGCCACAGTAACTTCTTGCAAGATACATCCATGAAGGCAAAAGAAACAAAAGCAAAAATGAACTATTGGGACTTCATCAAGATAAGAAGCTTTTGCACAGCAAAGGATACAGTCAACAAAACTCAAAGACAACCTACAGAATGGGAGAAGATATTTGCAAATGACGTATCAGATAAAGGGCTAGTTTCCAAGATCTATAAAGAACTTATTAAACTCAGCAGCAAAGAAACAAACAATCCAATCATGAAATGGGTAAAAGACATGAAAAGAAATCTCACAGAGGAAGACATAGACATGGCCAACATGCACATGAGAAAATGCTCTGCATCACTTGCCATCCGGGAAATACAATCAAAACCACAATGAGATACTACCTCACACCTGTGAGAATGGGGCAAATTAACAAGGCAGGAAACCACAAATGTTGGAGAGGATGTGGAGAAAATGGAACCCTCTTACACTGTTGGTGGGAATGTGAACTGGTGCAGCCACTCTGGAAAACTGTGTGGAGGTTCCTCAAAGAGTTAAAAATAGACCTGCCCTATGAACCAGGAATTGCACTGTTGGGGATTTACCCCAAAGATACAGATGCAATGAAACGCCGGGACACCTGCACCCCGATGTTTCTAGCAGCAATGGCCATGATAGCCAAACTGTGGAAGGAGCCTCGGTGTCCATTGAAAGATGAATGAATAAAGAAGATGTGGTTTATGTATACAATGGAATATTCCTCAGCCATTAGAAATGACAAATACCCACCAGTTGCTTCGACGTGGATGGAACTGGAGGGTATTATGCTGAGTGAAGTAAGTCAATCGGAGAAGGACAAACATTATATGTTCTCATTCATTTGGGGAATATAAATAATAGTGAAAGGAATTTAAGGGAAGGGAGAAGAAATGTGTGGGAAATATCAGAAAGGGAGACAGAACATAAAGACTCCTAACTCTGGGAAACGAACTAGGGATGGTGGAAGGGAGGAGGGTGGGGGGTGGGGGTGAATGGGTGACGGGCACTGAGGGGGGCACTTGACGGGATGAGCACTGGGTGTTATTCTGTATGTTGGTAAATTGAACACCAATAAAAAATAAATTTATTATAAAAAAAGAAATAAATATTTAAAAAATAAAATAAAATAAAACAAGAAATGTGTTTGCACTTTGTCAAAAATCAGCAGAGCATATTTATGTGATTCTATTTCCAAAGTTTTTATTCTATTTCATTCATGTATGTGTCTATTTATTCACCAACACTACATAATTTTGATTATAGCAGCTCAGTAATAAGTCTTGAAATTAGAGTAATTGTTCTTCTTTATTCTTTTTTTAAAAGTAATTTTAGCTTAGATCACTAATTTGAGATTTTCTTCTTTCCAAATATATGTACTTAATATTATAAATTTTCCTCTCTGTCTTGCTTTAAATGTGTCTCACAGGTAAACTAGTTTCTAGTTTCTGTATAAATTTTAGATTAATTTTGCCTATCACTTAAATGTTTTGCTAGTATTTTGAAAGGAATATGTTGAATCTATATTTAAATTTAAGGAAAAGTGGCACTTTTATGATGCTGGGTTTTCAAGTAATGAGCATAGTATGTCTCCACTTATTTAGATCTTTGATTTCTTTTATTAACATTGTGTGGTTTTCAGTATACGAGTCTTATCCATTTATTAGTTCTACACTTACATATTTCATTTTATAAATGCTCATCAATAGTATTATAATTTTAATTTAAATCCATGAGCTCATTGCTAGTATGTGGAAATACAATTAAATTTTGAATGTTTATCTTATACTCTACAATCTTGCTGAACTCTACATTAGTTCTAGTAATATTTTTGTAGCCCTCTTAGAATTATTCTGCATAGATCATGATACAATCTGAAGTAGAAAGTTTCATTTATTTAAGATCTATATGCCTTTTTTTGGTTTTTCCCCATTGTATTGCACTACTATTTCTCACTGTATTGTACTATTATTTGTGGGGCTTTTTTTTGGGGGGGGGGGAGCTGTTTATTTGTTTAAAAAGCTTTTATTCATTTTTGCTCAGGGAAAAGACAATCTCAATGTCAACTTGTCACCTATTCATAAATTTGAACTTAACAGGATTCACTGCCCTAAAGACTCTGCACCTACAGACTTTTGACAACATAACTTAAAATGAAAATCTCCCTGTTCCCTAAGGTTGCATGTTGAAAGAATAAACAGTCCCTTGCAATAACCAACATTGTACTTGGCCTAGGTTTAAGGTCAAATAGCAAAACAAGAGCAAAAGGAAGCCAAGTGCATTGTAACTTGATAGCCAGTAAGTACAAACATCATTGAACAAAGTAAGTTGCAGGCACCAAATAAAACAAAAGGCAGGTTCATCAGCATGAAAAATTTACATTTTGAAGGTGAGGTCAACTATTCTGCATGTGAATATGTATGTCAATACTAGAGGCTAATGTGGAACCACAGAAACAAAACTTAAATCTTAGAACCAACTACACTGAATGTAAAATTCAAAACCTGAAATTACCCAGGAAATTCTCCAAAATCTAGAGCTAAAACTGCTTTTTGATGCACCAGGAAAATCTGTTTTAATGACTAGGTCACTTAGATTTTCACCGACATACATACAATTTAAAGTATATTTCCCCCCACTACTCTTTCCTATGTCTGAATCTGGGTATGCTTAACTACTCAGCTCATGCACTAATGCATTAAAAATGATGAAATCTACTACCATGACTTCTTTTAAGAGCTCACACCACTTTAACAGTTAACACCCAAAATAGCTTCCTAAAAATGTCCCAATAGAAAACTTTTTGTTCAGTTCGGTGCTTGCTGTGACATACCAACAGAATACAACTAATCTCCTCAGGCACTACACTTCCAAGTAACTGAATCTAACTTTTGCTCAAATTTAACCTCATACCTATCTGCCAAAATGTTTGTTAATTTAACTATCTTTGATACTCTTAAACTGTAGCTCCTATACACAGTTTAATAGTGCCTTTCCCTGTGTATATCTGGACATTTTAATCAAGAAAACAATTAAAGTCATGGTATTATGATTAGCCAAACCTCTTCCTAGCAGACCACTGATTCCATTTAGCATATAATAAATGGCTTCCCAGAGATAGGAACAAACCACAATCTTTTCGATTCATGAAAAGGAGCTACCAACATTCTTTATGCCAAGAAGGTGCACTTTTCCAAAACACAGTCCAGAAGATTGATGGTCAGCTGGAAATCTTCCACTAATGACCCTATGACAAACTCTCCAGATACACAGAGAAGAAACATCAAAGTTGTGGTGGAAACCTCAGCAAGGAAATGAAGCCTTAGAAGATAATACATATCTAAGAAAAACGGGGAACAGGGTGACACTGTAGCTGACTATTCATAAAGGACTACAGTTTCTCCCTATGGACCAAAACTCTCTACAAAATAAACTGCACCTCAATTGCTTATTTTATTTTTTTTTAATTTTTTTTTTTAAATTTTTTTTCTCATCCACATGTAGATAAGGGATGACAAGGCATGTAGGCAGGACATGACAAATCCACAAGCATGGTGGAAGATGTTAGCACATCCTTTTCTTTTTTTTTTTTAATTTTTATTTATTTATGATAGTCACAGAGAGAGGGGGGGGGGGGCAGAGACACAGGCAGAGGGAGAAGCAGGCTCCATGCACCGGGAGCCCGATGTGGGATTCGATCCCGGGTCTCCAGGATCGCGCCCTGGGCCAAAGGCAGGCGCCAAACCGCTGCGCCACCCAGGGAACCCTGCTTATTTTAAATTACACTTTCACAGAGCTATTTAGTACCTGACACAGAAAAACCATCACATAAGGAAGCATTTATTTGAGGTTTAACATGAAATCATACAAATAAAATTTGTATAAACACAAATCCACATTGAGTCATAACACAGATAGCAAAAGAAAAAATAAAAACAAAGAAAACTAACTGGCGGCTATATACAGTTGGACACGGTTTTGTCTTATACACTAGAAAATCTTTTACAAAATAATCATCTTAGATCAACAGAAGACCAATCTGCAATGTCGTCCTACAAGATGGGTTAACTTTAAGCAATCTCCTATTGTTTTATCCAACATCTTCCTTTAGTATGGCTGGTAATTGTTTTGGTGATTGCCACCCCCTGTTGGTCACTGTAGTCTGCATATCCCTGTCCATATCCATAGTTCCCATAGTTAAACTCAGTATAACCATAGCTGCCATAGTCACTATAGTTTTGATCACCACCATAGGCACTATTGTAATTTCCATTTCCTTGGTCATAACAGTGATTAAATATTTGGTTCCAGTTTTGGCCCTGACCTTGTCCATGACCCCTACTACCACCTCTTTCACCAGCTGCAGCACCTCTTCCTCCTTTTTGTTGTTGCTGTTGCTGCCTATATACCTCTTTGGGTTCTGCAACTTTGATTTCACACTTCCCAGAACCAATCTGATGATATCTGTTTTCTAACGATTTCTTTACTGGCTTTTCATCTGTATATGTAATAAAACAAAATCCTCTTCATTCGTTTGTTTTTGTATCCACGGGAAGTTTTCAATCTCTCCAAAGGCTCCAAGATATTCTTTAATTTGTTCTTCGGAAGTATCTGGGCTTAATCCACCCACAAAAACCTTTTTGGGGGGTTCTTTCCCTTTAAAGCTTTGGCCCTTTTGGGGTCTATCAACATGCTATCCAGTTTGTGTTCTTTCAGTTCCAAAACCTTATCAACACTAGCAGCCTCTTTGAAAAGCACAAATCCAAATCCTCTTGATCTTCCAGTCACTGGATCTGTTTCAATTATACAATCTACAACTTCCCCAAATCGAGACAAATATTAAGTCAGATCTTTCTTACTTGTATCCCAGCTCAATCCTCTAATAAACATTTTACCGTCATCCTGCTGATTCTTGTTTGCATTGATCTTGGATCCCTCTGCGAATTCCTCTGCGTTGCTGAACTTGTTCATGTCCTCCATGGTGGCAGAGTTGTCAGCCGGATCGTGCTGCCGTGCAGTCTGGGTCGCGGCAGCAGCCGCCTGTACTATTATTTGAATGAGAGTAGTAATAGCTGACATTTGTGCCTTACTCCTAAGGCATTTGTGCCTCAGATCTTTGGAAAAAAGCGTTCAGTGTTTATAATTAAGTGTAATACTCACTGCATTTTGTAAATAGTTTTATCAATTTGAAGTCTCTTCTTATATTTTCTGAGAGTTTTTTCATGAATGAATATTTAATTATAAAATGTTTTGTTTTGTTTTCAGTTCAATTAGTTTTTTTGCTTTACTATTTTGCAGCTCTCTTGACTTGGGCATACATATTTAGGATTGCTATATATTCCTGGTGGATTGATCCTTTTATCACTATATAACATATATACCCATATTTTTGCTTACTATGTTCTTTTTCCTTCCTCATATTCTAATTTTTATCATTTCCTTTATATTTAAAGAACTTCCTTTGGCTATCCTTTTATGTCAGGTCTTCTGACATAAAACAAACACTCTTTCTTTTCTTTCATCTGAGAATGCTTTGATTTCCCCTTCATTCCTTAAGGATATTTTCCCTGGTTATAGAGTTCTGGATTGACAGGTTTTTTTCAACATTTGAAAATTTTTGTGCTGCTTTATGCTGGTCTTTATGGTTTCTGGCAAGAAATCCACTGTATCTCCCCAACTTTCTTTCCCCCGTCCTCTTTCCTCTCTTCTCCTCATGCCTGTGGTATGCACAGGGGACAGGGTTTGTAAGGAATTAGAGAAGGCAGCTGTCTGCAAGCAGAGAAAAGAGGCCTCACCAGAAACTATATCATCTGGGGTTTCATCTTGTACTTCTCAGCCTCCAGAACTGTGAGAAATGAATGTCTGTTGTTTAAGCCACCCAATCTGTGGTACTTTGTTATGGTGGCTCAAGCTAAATAAGACAGCCCTCTATTCTGCTATTAAACCTTCTACTGAGTATTTTATTTCACTTGTTTGCATTGAACATGGTTATTGATGCAAAGTAAGCAACCCCTGAACTGGTGTGGTGAACAAGTCACAAGTAATGCAAACTCACCACGTAAGGGCTGGCTAACATGCAGGCTGCAGCTTAAGATATTTCAGTTTTGGAATCTTTGAAAATTATCTAAAATGAAACAAATGTGTTTGATTACCCAATCATTTGAGGAGCCAGTGTTGTTATTCAGTGTTCCTTCTTAAATTCCTATTCTTTTAATAAGTTACTGAATATCTGCATGTATTCAATCAATATTTATTGAGGATCTTCTATTTCCCTGGCACTGTGCGATAGTTATGCACATTAAAGAATAAACATAGAATCCACTTAATTCCCTTTTTGACTCTGTTGCCTTTTTAGCCTTATAACAATTTCTGCATTATGTCCAAGAAAGGAAGAAGTCCTTGGTATTAGGGTGGGCACTATGGTTACTGGCCCAGTGCCTATTTTTTAAATATCTTTCTTCTTCACTTCTTGTAGGAATTATTTTTTTGCTCTCATTTATGACTGAGGAAGAAATAAAGAGCATTAAATGCATACAGTATAAAGCTTCTCTTTGTCTCTGTCTTTGCACAGAATTTATCCCACAAACTAACAGAGACTCAGGGGCTTTCTGATACCCATAGGTGGTCTGAGGTTTCAGTGTGGCAGCTGGGAAGCCCAAACTACTACCATGGGGCAGCAGGAGAACCACTAGAAAGATCCTATTATAAGGATTTACTTTCTGTTTGTTTTTTTCCCCTAAATCAACTGAAAAAAAAAAAACTATATAATACTTAGCCTGATAAACAGAAAAAGGAAAATGCAAGATTTAAATTATCGGTTCATAAAATAAGGCACCAGACAATTCAGTTTCATTACGCAGCATGAATGGTTGTAGTCTGTTAACAGGCAGAGGTGCTACGCATACAGATATTGCAATAATAGGAAAAAACAGTTGATTGGCGAAGCAGCTCCCCTGCTTTGATTATTTACATAATTCTTGTCTGCCTACTGTCTTCATAGATAATCTCCAGAGCACAACATCAACTCTAGCCTTTTGGTACATTTGTTTTTATTTTTGCTATAGTCAAAATTTTCAACCACTTTAAAACAAAAAGGTAAGTGTTATGCTCTTCTGTTTTTAGGTTTGTCACAATATTAAGTAATTAGGGATATTGACAGTCTAATATCCAAATTAAATTCATTATGTTTTGGTAAAGACATGAGCCTAAGAAATGGTAAAGATACTGTGAAATTCCTAAATCTTAAAGTTTGCTTAATTTTGAGTTTAAATGCATATTTACATTCATATAAATAGATTAGATAGATAGATAGATAGATAGATAGATAGATAGATAGATAGATGATAGATAGGTAGAAAAATAGCCAAAAGGGGCAAGGTCTCAAAATCCAGAGCCTTAGATGGCTTCCAGACACAGACTCAAACCAGATTTTGAGGGCCACACCCATCCAAAGATATAGCTAGTACTGAGAGGTCATTGATTGATTAATTTTACAAATACTTATTGACAATATACAAAGGGCCAGACACTGTTTGGGGGTTAAAGACCACTGGATCTCAGGGCCAAATCTGTAGGAATAATTTGCCCCTAAAAAGCAAGTCAACTATGAGAAAGCAGTGAGCTGAAGGCATCAGGTGCATGGCCCTGTTAACATACTGACACACGGTCCTCAGCTAGACTTTCAGAGACCTATGCTATTTGGTATATCAGTATTCAGTACATGGAATTGCTTTTCCGTAAAGTTTTTGTCACAAAACCACTGTAGTCATGCTTTCTTCATTTGAGAGATGTCAAGAAGAAGGCTTGAAAAAGGCAATCAATGTTGGTATCGTCAGAGGTTCACTGGAGACTGAGAGGTATAAAGTGTCTAAGAAAGCATCAAGAGAGAAGACTAGCTGAGGAATTGACATGTGCATATACAACAGACACCCACAGTTCACTGTTACCTGTTGTTGTATGGAAAATCACCTCAAATCCTACTGGCTCAGCACAACAGTGATTTTTCTGCTGGTCCTGCTGGGCTTAGTTATATGACTGCATCAGTGGGCAGTTCAGCTATGGACAGGGTTCTAGGACAGCCTGACACCAATGTTTATGTTCATGCTGTTGGAGCTGACTGTTACTTGGACCTCTTTCTCTCTCTGCTTGTCTGCCATGATTCAGTAGTGAAGCCCAGGATTGTTGACATGGCAGCAAGAGCAAGCCAAGTGACTGCCGCCAGAAGCCTGAAGGGCTCTTGAGGCCTGGACTCTGAAACTGCCATCATTTAACTTCTGCCACATTCCATTGGTCAAAGCAAATCACAGGGCCAGGTCAGATCTAAGGGGCAGTGACATAGGCTCCACCCCTTAAAGAAAGTTGCGCAAAAACCATAACCATATTTGACCTACAATGTCAATTAAGGACTGTGTGTCACATTCATAGTATTTGATGTCTATGTTATATACATTTACGTATATCTACATTTCAGAATAACCCGTTACGTAAGAGGTCACTGGAAATGCAGGAAGAAGAGAAAGAGGAGGGAGAAAGGCTTTTTCTATTGTGTTGAAATAATTTAAAACTTCTTAAAAAATTGCAGAAATAGTTCAAAGAGCTTCCATATGCCATTTATTTAAATTCCCCAATTGCAAATATTTTTTTTTCCTATTGCTGCCTCACTAGGATGGTGATGAAAGGAAACATAAATTCAGAAAGTAAATTAGTTGTTGCCTAGCCTGTGGGTGGGAATGAGAATGGGAAGTGACGGCTAAGGCGTAAGCTCTTCCTTGGGGATTACAAAAGTGTTCTACCGTGAGAATATTGCCACAGCTGTACAACTCTGTGAACACATTCAAAAACACAGGATTCTACACTCAAGTACATTTTATGGTATGTGAATTATATCCTGATAAAGCTGTTAAAAATATTTTCTGTAAGCATTAGGTGAATGGATATTCTCAAGGGTATTAAATTAAAGGTTATGGGCTGGGGATCCCTGGATGGCTCAGCGGTTTAGCGCCTGCCTTTGGCCCAGGGCGCAATCCTGGAGTCCCGGGATCAAGTCCCATGTCAGGCTCCGAGCATGGAGCCTGCTTCTCCCTCCTTCTGTGTCTCTGCCTCTCTCTCTCTCTCTATGATAAATAAATAAATAAATCTTAAAAAAGAGAAAAAAAAAAGGTTACGGGCCTTTATTTATGCTAGGACATTGTTGAAAAATCTCCCTAAAATACATAATCAGAGAATCTACAAAGCCAAAATAAATGGGGGTTACCTGTGAATTCTAGCATCTGAATTGGGATTGGTAGCTTTGAAGCTGAGGCATCAGCACAGATTCGGGTGTTTTATGGGTCCAACATGTGATTCAGACCTGAGTGGGGCTAAAGACATTGAGGGCCCCCCCTGGTGTCCACAGGCCATTATGTGGCGATACTGGCTAGGCAGTTGCATGTACCTGACCCCAGCATAGGGCACCTAGAGTCAATTTAAGCAGGCCAATTAGCCAATGGGCCATTTGATTTGGTGAAAAACATAGTACGGATGTAGCACAATTGTGGATGTATAAATATATAGAAAAATAGAAGTATTGCATATTGTCCAAATGAAAAAATTGAAACTAGACAACATAACATAAGCAGTTGCTCTAACTCCTATTGAATAGAGCTCTCTCTATACTAGTAACTTTCAGAGTATCTGGTTTTCCTTCATTTAAAATTTGCTCCCTTGAGTGTGTATGTGTGTGTGTTTAGTTGTGTTATCATGTCCAGAAAAGTATTAATAAGAACTAGCCCTAACAACTAATCAACAATGGATACCTTTTGGAAAGGGTTAAGTAACTTTCGAGTAACTTCTTGATTGGCACTATACCCAAAATATGTGCTTTGGGAGAAATGTGCATTATATTATTGTCATGGTAAGAAACAGAGATAAATTATAGGTAATTTCCAGTTTTTAGTACTGTTTCTATGGTTATGTAAGCAATGTATATTACTTCAGAACATGTTACCATGGTTATTTCAGGTAATTCCGGGTTATTAAAGCTTTGAAAATAAAAATGATTTTTCTTTTTGGTGGTGGTTGTTGAATAAAATTGTTCACGTTGAGTAGAAAGAAATCTCCTTTTTTTTGCTAAGGAGGTGCTGCTCATGGTGGGAGGCTGGAGGAAAGTACAGGGAGGCTGCAGCTCTCCTCTTACCGCCCCCCTGCCCCACCTCCCTACCATGGTGGAGGCTGGAGGGAAGCACAGGGAGGCTGCAGCTCTCCTCTTACCCCGCCCCCCGCATCACAGTGGAGGCTGGAGGGAAGCACTGGGAGGCTACAGCTCTCCTCTTACCCCGCCCCCCATCACAGTGGAGGCTGGAGGGAAGCACAGGAGCTCTCCTCTTACCTCCCTCCCCTGTACCCCAGCACCCTCGTGAGAGCAAGGTGGTTCCCATCTACAGATATGACAGGAGCTGCAACAGATGGAAAAAGAGCTCTAACTCTTGCATCCCCTCGGTTTTTGAATATAAAAAGAATGACAGGAAAATTAATGACGGCCAGTTCCGAAAGAGGAAGGGCTGACCAGATGCTTATTTGTTAGACAGTTGCTGTTGCTGCTGCTGCTGCTACCATTTATTTATTTATTTATTTATTTATTTATTTATTTATTTTTCTTGCCTCCTCCACTGGTGGACACACAGGTAGCCAAGAGCTGCAAGAGCAGATGAGTGTTGGGCTCAGGGGGGTCGGAGATGATGACTGAAGGCTTGACTCTGGGCGGGGGTGGGGGGGGTGGCTGCCCTTCCCGTGTTCCCGGTGTCTCAAGCCTGCCAGGCCAGGAGGCGGTGGGGACCCCATGGGCCGGTGCCAGACCCCGGTCTCTCCACCTCTGGACAGGACGGTTTCTCCCCACCACCCCTGAGGTCTTAGCCAACGGGCCCAACAATCAGACATCTGATCTTGGTTCTACTGGGTGACGTCTCTAAAAATCTGAAACCAAGTTGAAGGCCCTGCTCTGAAAACTTGAGCCATGAGCGGGGCTGTCGGAGCGGAGGCAGAAGCAGGTGCAGAAGCAGGTGCAGAAGCAGGTGCAGAAGCAGGTGCAGAACCGCAGGAACATTCTCAGTTCTCTTGCTCCCCCACTCCCTTGGTCCTGCCTTTTCTCTCCCGTGCACCCCACAGAAATTGTGCAGCATTGTGGTGCATTATTTGGATTCATGTAAGCTGCAGGAAACCCCTTAGGAAGCAGGTTTTGGGATGAATTAACAAAAATAGTAGAAGTCGGGAAATATTACTATAATGACAGCATGGAGGTGGAATGAAGCCTACACACACTACACATGGATACAGACACGCACAATTAACACTATTTCAACTACATATCTATCATCTATCTATCTCTCTATTCATCCACCTAAAACATGTGAGTGTCATTTGAGGATTTGTAAATTAAATTATTGCTAAAAGCTTAAAAAAATCACACACAGAAATACTACCAAGCTAACATGAGTACAAGGATTTTCCAGTAAAACTTCATAATCTAACATAGTATTCTATTGGAGAGTGCTCAAACTAAAACTACCTTTTAAAAAAAAATAGATAGATAAATAAATAAATAAATAAATAAACAAACAAACAAATAAATAAAACTACCTTTGCAGTATAGTATAGTATGTATGCTATATTTTGTAGTACATTTGACGGAGTATATATTTAAGCAGAGATGAATAATGTGGCCACTAAATTATAACAAACCTGCCTTCCTGAATGTCCAGGCAAGCTTGTGGATAGATAATGGCTTGTTTCCTTTCTTTTTCCCTTCCTATGGAGACAGGGAGAAGTCCTAATGAGAAGGAAATAAACAGTACTCAGAGAAAAAAGGCCTGGTTCAATTTAACATGAGGACGAATTAGGGCAATTTAACTAAATTTTCTGCCCGCTTCCTCATGTGTAAATATTTCCCGTTTAAAGACCCTCTCACAGGCTGCTGTAAAGTTCAAAGCAAGAAAGTAATTTGTTATAACTCGTAAGTGCTATACTAGCATAAGCTGCCAGATTAATAATAAAAAATGATCATTCAAAGCTCATTTTCCTTACCAAATAAACTTAAAACCCCCGCACAAAACCAATTTCCATTTCACAAAAGTATCTGGACAGAATATGTTTGAATTATTTATTGGGATCCCCTTTTCACAATACGTGCATTTTCTCGTGCTCTTCTTATTTCTTTTTCCCATGGATACTCGTCTCTGCGGTAGACCTGTCATTTTTCCAGAATGCTTACTAGACAAACACTGCCTTTGAACATGCGATTGAGTCAGCCTGTTTCAAAGAATATTACACAGAGCAAATCAAAGGAAACACAATTCCTGCTCAATTTTAATAACATTTTTGCTTTATTATAATTATAAAATATGTTCAGTGGCAGTTTCAGAATTAAATGAAAAATTGTACATGACATCTTAGCAGCCATTGGATAATTGAAAAGGAACGTTGGCTGAGTGGATTAGGTTATGAAAGTGAAGATGTCAAAAGAATTTTAGTAAAAAAAAAATCCATTTTTATTTCAGGGAACATAGGGCCAAAGAATCATAAATCTGAAAACAAGGAATCTTAAAGAATTACCTGGGATCACCCTTTAGTATAAAGAAATTAAAAAAAAAAAAAAAAGAGCTGGGGGTCCCTGGGTGGCTCAGCGGTTTAGCACCTGCCTTCGGCTCAGGATGTGATCCTGGAGACCTGGGATAGGGTCCCACGTTGGGCTCCCTGCATGGAGCCGCTTCTCCCTCTGCCTGTGTCTCTGCCTCTCTCTCTCTCTCTCTCTGTCTCTCATGAATAAATAAATAAAATCTTAAAAAAAAGAGTTAATAGTTTCAGATGTTTAGAGACAAAATAAAAATCAGATGCCTGATTAATTTCCTACTTGAATCTGAAAAGGATTAGTCTTGTGGTCAGCTAGAATATTAATGAGTAGAGAAAAATTCTCTTCAAATCATGGTTAAAAAACTATACATATTCAGTTACTAAATTATAGTTTTTATTGCTCAAGGTATTTATTTGTTTTATGGCATTTTATGTGAGAGTCCTTATTTCTTCCATAACAAATGCAGCAAGTTGACTGTGATATTAATATTAGTGATGCAGTATTGGAGGTTTAATGAGATCACCTGGCCTGAAGTTTAGTTTTATAAAAACTAAACAAAATCAACTCTAAAATAAAACCCTACAAAAGCACGTTGATTTTATTAATCTATACATATTAAGTCACTTGCGAGTTCCACATTACCAACAGAGTCACCTTATTAAGACTTCCTTTTAAGGATACCAAAATCTTTCAATTAAGGTGATCAATTAAAAATGCAACAAATTAGCATATTCTTAGTGGTCATTTTACAATTAGAAATAAACAGTTTACTTTCTTCGTTGTGGCAAATGTAATCTCTGTGTCTCTTTCTCTCCTGTCCTCTCTCTGTATCTCTATGTTTTCATAATACTTATTTTAACAAAATTTTTCCAATAAGAAAGGTGAATTTTAAATGTTTCCTAATATGAAAACAATCAATTATGATTAAAAATTAAAGACACCAAAAAAGGGCTTATGATATACAAAGGTCAAATATGTTACTGCATTTCATCATTGCAATAAACCAACAAGACATGACTAATTTTCACACCTAAAAGGTAAGAAAACACAGTCATAAAGGAGTTTCCTTTATGACTTTCCTTTCCTAGCTCACTATTATGGAAGTGCAAAGCCCAGGCAGTCAATTCATGTTTTGTGTTTTCACAGTTGATCCTTGAACAACATGGCTTTGAATTGCATGGGTTCGCTTATACACAGACTTTTTTTTTTTACATAAATACAGTACAATATTGTAATACAATATCATATTCCTCATGATTTTCTTAATAGCATTTGTCTTCTCTCTCGCTTCCTTTATTTAGAAGAATAAAGTATATAATACATATAACACACAAAATACGTGTTAATTGACTGTTTATGTTATCAGTAAGGTTTCTGGTCAACAGTATTCTATTGTTGACCAAAACTAATTAGTTTTGGGGATTCAAAAGTTATATGTGGATTTTCAACTAGTGGGGTTGGAATCAGTGTCCCTAACCCCTGAATTGTCCAAAGGTCAACTGTATTTAATTTCTTGTGCTATTACTACCTATGCCAGTAGTTTTCAATCATTCTAATCTCTGAAACAATGTTATTAAAATTTACTGCATCCGTGGCGGTGGCAGCTCAGTGATGAGACAACCATTGAGGGTGGCAAAATGGTGCCCTGGAGAAAGAAGCCTAGAAGAGCAGTCCTGTAATGTATCCAGTCAGCTGCATGGTGCTGGCTGAGCTGAGTCAAACTATTCTTTCTATATGACATATACATATATTTGTTTATAAAATAATCATTTGCCCTGGAAAAAGCAACAATGCAGTTTCAAGCTTTAGTGTTAAGTGTTGAGATGTTTTCTAAGCTCTGGCATGAATTAGTGTTCTAGACTGCTTTGCACAGCTTGCTTATAGTGACTGTGCATATTGTACATCTTTGTACAGAGACATCTTGGCATCTTGGCACCTCATCCCAACAAATCACATTTATAGAATGTAATGCGGTTCTAAGTGGCTTGAAATGTGCAGAATGTTTTGAAAGTGTTTTATTAAGAGTCACACAAAAATAAATGTATTAAAATTAAAAATAAAATAAAATAAAATAAAATAAAATAAAATAAAATTTACTGCATCCATCGAGAACTTTGGTTTATGTAAGATATATTATAGAATTTAAAATTGAGAATAAATTTAAATAGTCATTTAAATAATTCTATTCAGTCATTTAAAAATAACAGTAATCCATTGCATGTTAACAAAAATAATATGTTGTCTAGACACTTAACTATGTTTCCCCAAACAAAATATTAGTGAGAAGGGGCATTTTTTTACATTTTTACAAATTTCTTTGCTGTCTGGCTTAAAGGAAGATAGCTGGACTCTCATACATGCTTCTTCATTCAATAGATTGCAATATGAAAAAAACAGGTTGTAATATGTTGTTTTGATTAATGTATATATTAAATAAAATCTGGTATTTAATTTCCTAGTTAGCTAATTTTGATATGTGTACATAATAACCCCAAGACAATAGTAGTTTCAATAAATTTTGTTTTCTGTACACTAATGAAAGAATGAGTAAAAAGGAAACTATGTTAATGTTATTATGAAAATAATTTGCTCATCTTTCTATTGGATTGTCCATCTTAGCCTCATTTATGTGTAAATGTTCTGTATGTATCCTGAAAGCCTATTGTCTCCATCTCAGGAGTTTCAGATCACATTTTGGGAAACCTTAACTGTTGACATGAAATAATCTTTGTGAATGTGATTTTTAATGCCTGTATAATATTCTATCTTAAGAATAAGTCTTAATCTTGGTAACCTTCATTCATTACTTACAGTACCAGTCTTATTTTTATAAGTAATTCCATAAATCTTTACTCACATTTCTAATAATAAGTTTAGGTAAGATTCTTTTAAAATAGTGTTGAGAATGGATCTTTTCAAGGCATTTAATGCATATTGTCAAGTTACTCTCATATCTATTACAAAGAATGTTGTTATGAGCATTCTTGCCCAGGTGACTGTAGGTATGCATTTCTGTTAAATATTGCAGAACTGTGGAATGGTGATGGAATTGATCTGCATATGTTAAACATTAGTAGCTGCTGCCCAAGAGCTTCCAGAACAGTCTTCAAATTATACCCTCATCAGTGTTGTATGAGAGTCCTGGTTACATTACCTTCTTCCCACTGCTTGTTAAGTTTTTAGTTTTTTCCATCTTAGCCAAAATGTGGCTCTGTAATGGTATTTTACCAATACAATATTTATTTCCTTAATGACAAACAGATGAACAAGTGAACACAGTGGTGATTTTTTATATTTTCATTGTGAGATATTTGTTTGAGTTCTGTCTATCCTATTGGATGGTCTATCTTATACTTATTCACTTTTAAGAGTTGTTTGTGTATTCTAGAGTCCCTTACTGCTTGTATGTATTAAAAATATTTTCTCTCCCTGTGATGGTTGCCTTTTCAGTATCTAATCTCTTTTGATATGATACATTTTAATACACTTCAGTTTATTTTTTTCTTTTACAGTTAGTTATTTTATATATTTTTAAGAAATCTGCCCCAACGTCAGTCATAATGATGTTCTTTTATGTTTTCTGCTAAATGATTCTTTATTTTAAAGGTCATTATTTAAATTTAGATACTGGGCAGCCCAGGTGGCTCAGTGGTTTAGCGCCACCTTCAGCCCAGGGCCTGATCCTGGAGACCCAGATCCGGATCGAGACCCAGGATCCAGTCCCACGTCGGGCTCCCTGCATGAGGCTTGCTTCTCCCTCTGCCTGTGTCTCTGCTTCTCCTGCTCTCTCTCTCTCTGTCTCTCATGAATAAATAAATAAAAATCTTTTTTAAAAATTCAGATACCACCTGAAATTTAATTTTGTGTATTGTCTGAAATAGGATGTGAAATACGTTTTTTTTCATAAGAGAATATGGTTACACAGCAACACTCATTCTCTACTACAATGTAGAGAATGTAGCTTTATAATTCATGTAGCTTTATAATAAGCCTTCATTTTTGGAATGTATGTTTTCTAAATTTATTCTTTGAGACAATCCTTGCTAATCTTGTGCCTTTTCATTTCCACAATAATTTTGGTATCATTATACCATTTCTAAATGGTCATTTTCTACAAAAAAGAAAAAAAAAAAACAGTTGCATGGATTTTGTTTGACATTGAAATTAATTAATAGATCATTTTGGAGATAATTGACATTTTTCCAATATTGAATCAGAAGAATACATGAATATGCAATTGAGAAATATTGCAACAGTTTTTGTCCTAGTATTTGATATTGTTGAAGCAATACTACTGGCATATCTTTGAAATGTATGTTTTCCAAATATATGTTGCTAATATATAAAATGTAATTGATTTTTTTTAGTGACCTTTTGGCCAATAGCCTTATAAAGTCTGCATACTTATTTTAAACAGTTTGTAGATTATTTTGAATGTTCTAGAAAAATAATCATGTTGCTTGCAAATAACACCAGGCTTATTTCCATCTTCAAAATCCATATAGGTTCTTAAAAATTTTTACCTCATAGCGAAGGCTATGTACTTCAATAAGCACTTTATTGAACAAGATTCCTTTATTCTTCCTGATCTCAAGGGTGGGAAAGATAAATATTTTACTATGGATATTAATGCTTTTTCAGTAGTTATTCTTTCTCAAGTAATACAGTACTCACATATTCCTGGTTTAATAATACTTTTTAATCAAGAAAAGGTATTTAATTTTTTAATGTTTTCTCTGAATTTACTTAGATAATAATTTAACCATTCTTCTTTTTATGTTTAATGTAGTAAAAGAAACATTGATTAATAATCAAATGTTACCCAGTTTTAAAGGCTTGGAATAAATCCCACTTTGTTGTGATGTATCATTCTTTATATGCATATGGGATTTGATTTTCTGATATTTTTTAATTATTGAGTGAAATTGGTCTGTAATTTTATTTCCTTATGCTGTGCTTATCATATTCTAGAATAGAGATTATGCTAGAGGCATAAAAAGATATAGAAATATTTCTACTATTTATAGTAATTCAGAGTAAATAAATTGAATCCAATTGCTTGATCTTAATATTTGGTTCATTTGTATTCATACTGATTTTTTTGGTAGCCAGAAACACAAAGTATAGTCTTTAACACAGAATCTAAGACAAATTAAGTAGAAAAAATAAAATGGAAGTGGTTTAGAAGACCTGGACCACATGGTCAATACAAAAGAGCTTATGTTATATATTGTACCCTAGGCCCCAAAAATACAGAGAAAAGCTTATTCGTTTGTCAAATGGTCAACCAACATAGACAATAGGCTTGGCAATAAAAAATCCAAAATAATAAAATAACAAAATTCCATGCCAAGGCAATAAAATTGAAAGGTAATAAATGCAAAAAGCACAATTCTGTAAGATAATTTTACTTTTTAAAAATATTTTATTTACTTATTCATGAGAGACACAGAGATATAGGCAGAAAGAGAAGCAGGCTCCATGCAGGGAGCCCAAATTGGGACTTGATCCTGTGACTCTGGGATCATGCCCTGAGCCAAAGGCAGATACTTAACCACTGAGCCATGCAGGTGCTCCTATAAGATAATTTTAAAATATAATTTAAACCAACTTTTACTTTAAAGGAATACAAAACTGACACCGTGACTAAACAATCTGAAGTAGGGATAGTCTTGTGGGACTGTGCCCTTAAACCTGGGAAGCTGTACACTAATTTCCAGTAGTTGGGGGTCAGAACTGAAGTAATTTGTAAAACACCCAGTTGGTGTCCACAGAGATTGGAGAAACAGTGGTGTCAGGAGTTGAAAACACTTTTTGAAATCTAACTCTAAAATCTACAAAAAGCACAAGGGAAATAAAAAGGGGTAACTATATAAAAATAAAACTTAGTTAATTAGAAAACAAAAAAGTTAGTAGAATGAAGCAAAAATTCAAAAATGTTTTATTTTAAACTCAACAGAATATATAAACTTTAACTTAACTGATAGAAAGATATGGAAAAACAAATACATTATAAAAAACAACAAGTGACAGGGACACCTGGGTGGCTCAGTAATTGAGCATCTGTCTTTGGCTCAGGGCATGATCCTGTAGTCATGGGATTGAGTCCCGCATCAGACTTCCTGCATGTGACCTGCTTCTGCCTCTGCCTATGTCTCTGCTTCTCTCTCTCTCTCTCTCTCTCTCATGAATAAATAAATACAAAAGCTTTTATTTACTTTTATTTATTTATTTTATATATTTTTATAAAAATGAATTTATATATTTTATAAATATATTTATATATTTTATTTATTTTTATTTATTTATTCATGAGAGACACACAGTGAGGGAGAGAAAGAGAGAGAGAGAGAGAGAGAGAGAGGCAGAGGGAGAAGCAGGCTCCATACAAGGGGCCTGATGTGGGACTCAATCCTGGGACTCCAGAATCAGGCCCTAGGCCGAAGGCAGGTGCTAAACCCCTGAGTTACCCAGTTATCCTTAAATAAAAGCTTAAAAGAAAGAAATAACAAGTAACAAATAAATACCAAATTAAGGAAATCTCAGATTTTAAAATATCATGAGAGACTTCTTTTTATGACAAGATGTAAATCTTTTTAAAACCTAGGTAAACTGGAACGTTTCCAATATAAATGTTATTTACCCATTCTGGCCCAAATAGAAAAAGAAATCCAAACTGGAAAAGTATAATAGAAACATAAAAAGTATTTAAAGAGTGTTATTAAGGTTTAAAACAACAACACAACAACAAAAATATATTCTCAGTTATATCCATTTTTGATCAATTTTTACTTCATCTACTTTGAAGCTTTATTGGTAGGTGTGTGTGCATGGACCATTGTTTTATATTGACTTTGTTGAATGTTTATCATTATTTGATATCCAATTTTATCCATAACATTGTTTGTTAGAAACCTATTTTATTTAATATTAATATAATCTAACTTTCTTGCATAGAGTATCTTTCTCCATTCTATTTTTATCTATATTTAAATAGATATTTATTTACTTATTTATTTAAAGTAGATATCTTACAAAAACCATATACACTTCTTAGTTTTTATGAAATATATTTTTTTTTCTTTTTACTTGGTATGTATAAATCATTTACCTTTAATGTGATTCTTATTGTTGGGTTAAATTCTACCCAAGCTGCTAGGTTATATTTTCTATTTTTTCCTTTCTTTTTTGTTTCCTTTTTCTTCTTTTATACCTGCTTTAGGGTTACATAATTTTAAAAAATTATTCCATTTTATCTTCACTTGTGTCTTATTTATTACACTGTCCTTTAGATATTTTAGTGATTATACTTGCATTTATATTATAAATCTGTCAGGTTATCACAATATACCTTCAAATACTACCACAATGCTTCATCTATAGCTTATGCAATTTATAATTTACCCTCAGTTTTTATTTTCCCTTCATTCCTTTTTTAAAATCTTTCTTTTCCTTTCATTTCTTTTTAAATTTTTTATTTATTTATTTGTTTGTTTATTTATTTTATTTATTTATTTAACAGACAGAGCATAAGCAGAAGGCAAGGGAGAAGCAGACTCCCCACTGAGCAAAGAGCACAAGGTGGCACACATCCTAGGACTTGGAGATCATGATCTGACCCCAAGGCAGATGCTAAACCAACTGAGCCACCCAGATACCCCTATTTTTTAATTTAAATTCAGTTAGCTAACATATAGTTTCAGATATAGATTTCCTAAAACATGTTTTTGTTAGATATAGAATTCTTGTTTGAGTTTCTTTGAGCATTTTTTTAAAAATGACATTCCATTGTCCTCTGGTTTGCATGGTTTCTAATGAGAAGTCTGTTGTAATTCCTGTTTTGAACTCTGTATGAAATGTGTCTTCACTAGTTGTCTTAAAGATTTTCTGCATGTTCATGTTGTATTTTCCTTTTGAGTGTATAGTTTGATATCTTTTATTTTGATTAAAAAATAATCAACAGGGATCCCTGGGTGGCGCAGCGGTTTGGCGCCTGCCTTTGGCCCAGGGCGCGATCCTGGAGATCTGGGATCGAATCCCACGTCAGGCTCCCGGTACATGGAGCCTGCTTCTCTCTCTGCCTGTGTCTCTGCCTCTCTCTCTCTCTCTCTCTGTGACTATCATAAATAAATAAAAACGTAAAAAAAAAATAATCAACAATTATTTTTTTCAGATATTTCTCCTGCTCCTTTCTCTGTCTTTGGTCTTTCTGGTATTTCAATTATACACATGTTAGATCCTTTATATCATTTCACACATCTACCATACACTTCTATATTTTTATTTTTTTCTTTTAAATTACATAATTATTATTGACCTATCTTCAGGTCACCAATTCTCTCTTAAAATATATCAACTTTTATAATAAACTCATCAAGGCAGTTTTACATGTTTGTTACTGTATTCTATTAAATTATTTGTTATGGTTTCATCTCTGTTTTTAATGAAAATTATCATTTGTTTATGTTATTCTTCTTTCCCACTAGACCAGGGGTGGCAAACTGTAGCCCATCAGCTGGTTGCCTATTTTGATAAATGAGGTTTTATTGGAATATAGCCATGTTCATCTATCTATGCATCATCTATGGCTGCTTTTGAGCTAAAATGGCAGAGTTAAATAATTGTGTTGTAGGTTGGATATTATATGAGTGAGTGCATACACACACTCCTACTTATATACAACATACAATAATGGAAAAAATTAAGAGACCCAAATGGTACAAAACTTGAATTTCATATTTTAATTTAGGATTAAACTGAAACAAATAATAGCAGTCTAACATGTGAATAATAGCTATCTGGGGGACTAGTAAAAATGTATGTCTTTAAGGATATTTTCAGCAAAATATCTCAATATATAAGTAGGTCTTCTATTAAGACCTAAATTATAACTCCAAAAATAATCATTCTTAAGGAAATGTTATTATTCTAGTCATCTGTGAAAAAGTGGCCTTTGATATACCAAATGACTAGCAAATGGGACAACTTGTAATGGGGATGCACAATGTTAATACTTTAAGACTGTATTATAAGATCTGATGAATGATAGATCATTTATTGAAATATGAGTAGTATGCTGTAAGACATGCTTCATTATTTTACATGAATAAATTCTAAAAGATGTGGAAAAGGGGATTTTCAGTGCTTTTCTTTCTAAATGACATATTTTGTTTGCTTATATTTTCTCTTGGCAATGAGTGCAGCTTATTTATTTCATGGGGTTAGTGGGTAGGTTGCTGAAATTTCCCCCAAACAGTTATGCTCAATGGAATTATATAAGAATAGAAATATATCTCTCCCTATCTTCCTAATAACTGTGATTATACCTCTTTGTTTAATTCCTAGCTCTTTTTTGAATACGGGTTAGTAGGGCACAAACTTTAAAAGAACAAGAGAGGTTAGACTGATTTACAGTAGAAAAGGCCCTGAAATAGTCTTACATCTAATAGCGATTGGATAGACCATGTATGGAAGGCAGAACTGAGAGTATAGGTTCTCCTGAGCTGAGTGGACTGCAGGTTTTCTGAGGAAGAAAGATGTATGGGAGAGACTCATGAACAATTTTTAGGAGAATTCAGAGAGATTCAGGTGAATAAAAATAATTTTAGGTCTTTCTGCTGAGTGTCATGAATTATAATTTTGTTTTGGCACTTCTTTGTAGGGTGGCCATGAACATTTAAGTTGCTATTTGATTATTTTACTGTGTATCCAGCTGGTTTTTTTGTTTGTTAGTTTGATTTTGGAACACAGTACCATTTTGAGAAAAGTTACAAGGTAATCCAGCTTTATTCAGGTTGCAGGAAGTTCCTCCTAGATTCTGAGTACAGGTTATTTGGTCTATATTCACAGCATTCTGAGTTCTCATTTTATTTTGTGTCTTCATTCATCTTTTAATGAGAATTAGGGAGAGGCTGTTTCAGGAACTGCTGCTTTTCAAACACAATATTAACTTGTTCTTCCCTAGCCTAGATTTTTCTTACAATTTAAACCATAATCACAAAAATCACAGCTCAAAGTCTTTTTGCAAACACTGTTTATTAATTTTCTAGTTACAGAACAGAAACATTAAAGCCATTTTAAACAGAGATTTTGATCATTGTTTTCTCAAAGCAACTAAAATAAATCTCACTGAGGTCTGACTGCTTGTGTTTTGCAGATATCCCCTTCATAAATCACTGAGATTTGTAATACTTACTCAAATCCATCATTTGACCTTTCTGCCATATATAACATGACAACAAAAATGATTCCCCAAAGAGAAGAATATTCTTATTAAACGCTGTACCCTGTTGTACCTTTTGATTTTCAAAATCAGTGAATTTTCACTTTAACAAGAAGTTAATGCTTGAAAATGGCAGAAACGACCTTTGTTGTCATTCATGAATCTCCATGCAAAGGACAAGTGTTTTATCATAAACAAATCCCAGAATATAGCCACTATCTTAAAAAAAACTGACAATTAGACAATAATTCAAAGGATTTGATTTTAAGTACCTGGTGTAGAGCAGATTAAGAGAACATTGTGTATGTATTCCAGGAGAAAACCAATTAAGTGAACTATATAATGAGCAGTGATGTTGTGTCACATCTGCCAGCAAAGCCAATCAACTTAATCTATTATAGACTAGTATGCTTCTATTCAGTATTCTATGTGTATGCCTTAAAACAACAAATCATGTGCACGTTACAGATGCTGGTGATGTTTCAAAGCAATAGTTATCAGAACCAAAGTTCTTTCTAAATCAAACTATTAATTGTTAGCCCTTGGGATCTTGGGTCTAGTAGGAATATTTTACATGCTATATTTTCTGCATATTTATTCTCATTTTACAGTCCCAAAATTATCTTTCAGTCAATTTGAGGAAATGTTAGAACTTCTCAAAATGTAGATTGAGCTTTGTTGATATTTGCTGAGTTCTCTATTTTGCAAATATTAAGATTCTTTCTGAAAACTAATAATGAAAGCATCAATAGTTTTTCAACCGCTTTTCATGTAATTTAAGTATGTATATTATTTATAGAATCTTGGGGGTACTTTCATTTAAATATATGAATTTACTCAGGGAAAAAAATTACCATTTCTGAGACATTTTTTTATGATTTTGGAAAGAGATATGAGAATTTTATTAATATTCTAAATTATGATTCACAAGCAAGAGTCACAATTCTATCTTTAGGAACCAAAATGATATAAATTGAGGATATTTATAATTAATATTTTAGTTTCCTAGGGACAGGGGGAGAAATGAGAAAGGAAATATATAGCATTCAGCCTTAAAGAGTTTCTTCATTAATGCTTTTGTTCCTCAGGCCTCCCCAGGACCGGGAGCAAATAAATAGATTTGCAACAACTCCAAAAAGGCAAATAAGGGCAAACTAAAATTAGCAAACATTTATTTACACTTCCAACAAATATTTGTTGAGTGCTTTCTGCACTCTCAGCACAATGCTAAAATAACAGATGAATTTGCAACGTAACCAAAACTAACAACCCTTCCACTTGCTGTATGATTCTGGTTTAGTCCCTTAGTCTAAGCCTCATTTTGCTGGATCAAATAACACAAACCAAACAGAATTTTCACTGTATTTATTTTACATTCTTGCATGATGGAAATATTTCTTTAAAAATATTATTACTAATGTATTATTTATTATTATTTCATTCATATTTAAATATGTTTATATTAAATTTATATCGGTTTCTCCTCACACATTCTCTCTGTTTCTTACATATGTAACATGTCTAATTTCACTCCTTCATATGTTAACATTTTTATTTACTAAAATAGTTATCAATATTTATATTTCATTCTTGTTGAGTATAGCCATTTTTTCTGTTAATATTCAAATATACAAAACATAACATGTATACTCCATATGGATTCTACTTCTCCATACCATAGTAATTCTACACAACATACAGAAAGGAACAAATTAAAGTCTGAATGAATAAACTGATCATTGTTGTGGGATTTTTTTCAGTGAACTGGGGAGTATCCCAGTAGGCACCAGTCAAATAAATGCTGAAAGCATTAAAAGTATGTAATATTTTGAGTAGCTACATTTGTAACTTTGAGAAAAGTATCCAGCAGGAAATAACATTCAAAAGCATACAAGACTTCTCCATGAAGATAATCTTATTCTTTCCATAAATATGTGACAAATAACACAAAAAAGTGTTGACCGGGGCACCTGGGTGGCTCAGTCAGTTAAGCATCTGCCTTCAGCTCAGATCATGATTCTGGAGTCCTGGGATTGAGCCCTGTGTCAGGCTCCCTGTTCAGCGGGGAGCCTGCTTCTCCCTCTCCGTCTCACTTATGCGCTCTGTCACTATTTCTGTCTCTCAAATAAATAAAATCTTTCAAAAAATGTGATCAAATTTTTATTTTAAATATTACTATTATTAGCTACTTTTCCTTGATTTTTCTATGGAGGCACTTTACATGCAACACTGAACTCATTAATAAAAATGGTATTTTTTAGGATTTACTAGATTTTTATGAAGTTCTAAAATCAGTGGAATATTTAATAACTTTTAAATTTTATAAATAATAAAGTCAATTTCAGAGCTTGGAAACACTTTATCACATGGGGTATATTATTAATATGTTTTCATATCATATTCTTCTATAACATTTTCAGTAGCTTCCTTATGTTTTAAAGTGCTATGACTGGACGCAGAGGCTCTTTTTATTTCCTATTTCAGTCTATAGTAAACATCCCTGGTATTGGCATCTTTGCATACATAATTTATATTTTCCCAAGGAAATATTTTTTAAAGAGTAATTGCAGGGCCGGATTTATTTGGTGCATCACCACACTGTACATATTGCTTTACCACATTACTGTCTCAAACCATCTTTCCATGCTAACACTAATAATCTCATTGTTTTTAGATGACACATCTTTGATTATCTCTGTAATGGAAGATCTTTCTAAGTTTACTGGTTATCTATATTTCTTTTTCTATGAGCTACATGTTCAAGTTTTCTTGTGGTTTTATTTATTGATTAATTTGCAAGCAACTTTTATAAATGAAGACTACCAATACTTTATCCTGTATTTTATACATATACACTTCAGTAAATAATATTTTATGACCACTTGTTACATTTTCAAAACAAAAAGTATTTGAAACTATCTTGCTTACACTTGAAATGTTATCTAGCTAAAATCACCAAAGTTTTGAGAATTAAGAACAATCCCATATAACATATGTCATTTATATTTATTATAGCTATCTTGTTTAATTTACCTCATCTTAAAATGCTTCATGTATATGTTTTCAAAAAGAAAATATACTTTGTATATATATTTCAACCTGTTATAATATTATTGCATCTCATATATCATTTTTATAATTTAGTACCTTAGAGATAGTATTTTGAGGTGCAAGAATTGTCTGTATTTGTCAGTTGTATCAATCATGCTGCATGTTTCATGATCACCATGTTCTTAGCAATAAAACTAAAGAGTAAAACTCTTCTATTTTTTAAATTTTTATTTAAATTCCAGTTATTTAACATACAGTGCAATATTAGTAAAGATGAGTAAATTTAAGGAAGAGAAGTTTTGAATGAAATAGTCACTTGTATGGCCAATCACCACCCGAGTGACAATTTGTGTGTGGGACTGATGGTACACAAACAGACTGAAGGGTCTTATCACCTGGGGAATCCCTGGTCTCAACTTTGGGGGAGCCAGCGCCAAGAACACATGATGGAGAAGCTGGGCTCCGGTGCTCAGAGGATGGACGGGGATGTCGGCAAGGACATTTAAGAGGGACAGAGTTGGAAGTCAGGAAATCATAGGCTGGCACCATATAGACAAACTCCACCTCTGACTTAGATTGATGAGCCTAGGCTGGGGATGGCACTATCACTGCCCAGAGCCCTGGAGCATCTCCTGTCCACTAGTCAAGTCTGGCTCCTTCTCACACATCCTCAGTGTTGTCCTCAGTATCTTCTTGTTTACTTCCATGTACTCAGATGTCTGAGATCAAGGCAGTAGCAGATTCAGAGTCTGGTGAAAGCATGCTTCCTGATTCCTCGAAGGCTGTCTTCAGTTTGTGACCTGACATGACAAACTGGGCCAAGGAGCTCTCTGAGTGTCTTTTACTAGAGCATGAATCCATTCAAAAGGACTCCAGCCTCACGACCTAATCATCTTCCAAAAAGCCCATCTGCTAAGACCATCACACTGGGGATTATATTTCAACTTAGGAATTTGGGCGAAATATAAAAATTTTGTTCATAATATTCAGGAAGATTGAAAGAAGAAAATGACTTGAAGGAAGTTACAAATTGCATAGGTAAAATGGTAGATGACGCACGAAATCTTATCCAACTTCAATTCAAGCCTGTAATTTAAAGTTTTCTCTGTGAAATGATCAGTCATTTTAGCTAATCTAGGTCAAATCACCAAAATATCATATACATTGGGTCAGGACACAGAAACCAGGACCTGGGTTCCAATCTCACTGTAAAACATGCATGATGCGCACCCAGGACCACCATGATCATTTTAGCCTACCCCTCCCATCTCTGCCCATCCAAAGGGAAGAGAATGTTTCCACACTATTGTTGCTATCTCAAGGAAACAGAGACACTACAACCTGCTGCTTTAAGTCATTAGCCCATCTTTTAGAAGCACATAAGGCCACCTCTGTGCCTTCTAGCTGTTCAGTCCCTTTTTGACAGAAACAGTGTCATTTGGCTTCAGCGTGAGCTCTGCATGAAAGCTGCAAGTGAATTGGAGCCTGAACAATGTTGCTTTGCTTATATCCTTCCGGTAGACAGTGCTCAAGCAGGCTCGGGAGGCACTGGGGATGTCCCCTTGCTGTGGGATGCCGGGGCTGGCACATCCTTCCTGGAATCACTTCATCTTAGGCTCATTCCATTTAGAGGAGATAGCCCTGTTCTTCTTAAGACTCAAACTGTACAGTGTCCTTGTATAGCACCCTCTCTCCGCTAGCAGCAGAGTCTAGCCTGTCAGTGCTAGGAAATCTAGTGATAGAAACAATCACTAGATGCATCCATCCTCCTCTGAAGATTCCTTCTGTTTTTTCCTGTCTGCCCTTCCTTTCTGTTAACTGGAATTCTTCTCGTCGACTGTTTTCTGTCAGACCTGCTTACCTTTCACTTTGTTTGATTGAAATGAGGACTGGTGAATAGGGCCTTTCCAATCTCCTGTGTGTGTTACTGCTTCTCTGTCAACATTAGAACTTAACAGAAATCGGGAAGTGGCTCGTAGCTGGCAGGACAGAGCAACATGAGCCATATTTCTTTGTTATTTGTGCTTAATAAATTGTTGGCAGTTTTGTCTGCTTTCTGCTTCTTGGCAGGATTTGGCCTCTCTTCCCTTGGCAGTATTCCTTCATTTTTGAACACTCAGGGAAATTTATGTAGAGAGCTTTGAAATCATGCATTTTTAGACCAACGGATGGAAGACTCACCAGCTAACCCTGTCCCATCAAGCAGCCCAGAAGGGCAGCCTTTGCTGTAATCGGCAGTCACTGAAGTACTGATGGATTCTGAATCTGAGAAGCATGGTGCCTATTTGCAACTTTTACAACATATCCATAAAAGTTTTCAGAAGGAATTTCTGTGGGTACAGAACCTCACTGTGAATTAATGGGTGATAAGCTCTGATAAAACAAACTGCATTTAATAAAATGCAAATTACACTGAAATGCAGATCTTAGCAACATGTCTCTATGGCAGTGAACTCTATTATTTGTTTGATTCAGCTTTAACTCATGAAAAGACACTAGAAGAGGCTGCTCCCAGCACTGCAAGCATTAGCATAGCAGGGTGACCAGCTGCTTTACCTTTGTGCTGGCAGCATGTTTCAGCTCACACAGAGCACAAGCTATGACACCATGAGTTGAGGGAATTTGATTTAACAATACCACCATGTACATAAAAGGAAATTCGGCCTGGACAGTGGTATCTGCTCAATCTGGCCCACATCTCATTTGATTAACAGAAATTTAGGGGAAAAGTATTTTAAAACTTGTGAAAAAATCCATTAAAATGGAAAGTCAATCACCAGTGTGTTTTACGGTCAGCCCACCCTAGACTAATGACAGTGCCCCTCCGAGCTATACTTACACATTCTTTATCGCGAACGTTGCGATCCTCAAGTACCTGGATTGTGTGCAGCTTCAAAAGAATCAATATTACCATTTAAAATATGCATTAGAAAGCTTTGGAAGATACATAACACGTTGTTAAGAATATTTATCTCTGAGTTGTGGGATTGTTCTCTTTCTTGTTACTTGGTATGTGATTCTTTTACAATTTGAAAAACATCGTGTGATTTTTAAGAAAGCAGAGAAATATTGGTGTCTTTTTCCAAGTGGAATTAAAGGCCATAAAAATTGGGATCAAATATGTGTGCAAGAATTTTCCTGACAATTCAGCAAGTTTTGAGTTAAATAGTCAAGTTTCATAATTGAAAATACATTTAGCACTTATGTTACTGTGGGTGTCCAAAACTCTGCTACACTAAGTCAATGAAGTCTCTACACTGAAGATTGGTGAATCTGCTCAACAGATTTGTCTGACTTCCTCTTTTAATGGCCCATGAGTGAAAAATGGTCTTTTACATTTCAAATGGTTATATTTTATCTTTTTTATTTTATTTTATATTCAAATGGTTATATTTTAAATGGTTATATAAACACCTACACAATACTCTAAATTTTTTGCCAGTAAAACCTAAAACACTTATTATCTGAGCCTGCAAGCAAAACATTCACTGGCCCTGATCTAAACAGACAATAGTCCAGATTCAAGTAAGTTTGGGAAATAGGTTAAAATTGAAAAAGTTTGTCTCATGCAGCCCTGCCAACACTTTAATGTGCTATTAGTATTACAGCTATAGCTAAATTATAACTTTAACTACAGATATGCCACCCCCACAAAGTATGTGACCATGGAAAAATTATGTTCTGACATAACTTTTGATATATTCCAGGTCTTGGCTCCACAGAAAACTACTTGCTATAAAGTTTGCATATAAAGTGCATGTTATTCAACTAAGGGAAGCTTTCTCTGTACCCTAGTAGGAATCCATAGAGATTATTTATCATGTTCAAGGCCTGCATGCAGGTCTTGGTAAAAAAAAAAAAAAAAAAAAAAAAAATGGTGTACAAAATGTCACCTCTGCCTGCTAGTAGTTTGCAATCATTTTGAAAAGTATAAGAGAACTGTTGTTTGCATACGTGTAGAATGGCATCCTCTCAAAGATCTAGGTAATAATAGTAGAAGTTATGAATTAAACGTAGATTTATTATTTCTTTCCTAGCACACAGTCTGTGGGAAGAAGGATCAAGCATAGTAGTGCTCTTTTTTATAAGGAGAGGAAGTCAGACTTGTTTTTAAGAACTGCTTGTCTTTATCCACAGGATTGGTAACCAGACTTTTTACTTTGTCCATCAGGTTACAAATAACTATAAAACTCTTTTTGTATATTTTACATGGCAGAGCTTTAAAAGGGAAGAGAATGCAAAATAGCTGGAGGAAGACACAGGAAGAGAAAGAGCTGGAAAGTGGGTGTTGAAGCCCATGACACTTTTTAAGATGTTCTAGGTGCAGTGAACCTAGACACTCAGCCAAGGGGGAGCAGCACAGGAGAATTTGGGGGCTGGCTAGCTAGGTAAGCCCTGCACCAACATCATAGCCAAACTCAGGTTCCACTTGCCCTGGGTGTGGGGATAGTGCTTGGCCTGTTGATTAGAACTCATTTAATCAGTTGTGTCCAACACACAAATAGAATCAATGTCATGCACAGACTTGACACATTGTTGCCTGGAAGGGGTCAGGAAGACAACACAAAGTCAGGAGATTTTTTTTCAGGTTCCAAAAACCTGAACTCTGTGAGGCTGGTTTTATTACACCCACTTACCAGAAATAAAAGTGATATTTTGAAAGATGTGTTGCCTTGACCTAGAACATAGGCAATTCCTCTGACTCAAAATGTTCAATCACTCAGCTTACAGAACTCCTCAGATCCCTCAAAGGGCATCTGAGTCCTCCCTGGAGGCAGCCTGCAGGTTCCTGGTCTCCCTGTTCAGAAATCCAAAAAAGCTTGGTTTTTACCTTTAGGTAGCTCCAAAACAAGAACACAATCCTATGGAACATTCTCTAGAATAGATCACATATGGGATCACAAGTACAAAAAAATCAGCCCGCAACAAGTATAAAAAGATCAAGATCATACCATGGGTATTTTCAGATCACAACACTAAGAAACTTGAAGTCAACCACAAGAAAAAATATGGGAAGACCACAGTTAAAGAACCCACTAAATAATGAATGGGTTAACCAGGAAATTAAAGATGAAAAATTTTATTTTTATTTTATTTTATTTTATTTTATTTTATTTTATTTTCAAATGGTTATGTTTTAAATACATGGAGCCAAATGAAAATGAAAACACAGCAGTCCAAAAACCTTTGGGATATAAAAAGGTAATGCTAAGAAGGAAGTATATTGCAATACAAGCCTTATCCAAAAAGCAAGAAAAATCTCAAAAACACAACCTAATCTTACACCTAAAGGAACTAGAAAAGAAACAGCAAATAAGCTTTAAGCCAGCAGAAGAAAGGGAATAATAAAGATTAGAGTAGAAATAAATGATATAGAAACAAACAAGCAAACAGTAACAACAACAAAACTCAGTAGAACAGATTAACGAAGCTAAACCCTGGTTCTTTGAAAGAATTAATAAAATTGATAAAGCCCCAGCCAGAGTTATCAAAAGGAAAAGAGAAAGGACCCAAATAGATAAAATGATGAATGAAGAGGGAGATCACAGCCACTATCACAGAAATACAAAAAACTAGAAGAGAATACTATGGAAAACTATATGTAAATAAACTGGGCAATCTGGAAGAAATGGAAAAATTCCTAGAAACATGTAAACATATAAATTACCAAACCTGAAACAGGAAGAAATAGAAATTTTGAGCAGACCCTATGACCAGCAAAGAAATTGAATCATTAATCAAAGATCTCCCAACAAACAAAAGCCATGGGCCAGATGGCCTCCCGGAGAAATTCTACCAGACATTTAAAGAAGATCTGATACCTATTTTTCTTAGACTGTTCCAAAAACATAGAAATGGAAAGAAGACTTCCAAACTCATTCTACAAAGCCAACATTACCTTGATTCTAAAACCAGACAAAGACCACACTAAAAAGGTGAATCACACGCCAATGTCCCTAAGGATCACGGATGCAAAAATTCTCAACAAGATATTAGCAAATCAAATCCAACAGTACAGTAAAAGGATTATTCACCATGATCAAGTGGGATTTATTCCTAGGCTGCGAGGGTGGCTCAATATGCACAAACCAGAGGAATGTTGAAAAAGAAAAACAAAACAGGAGGCATCACAATTCTGCATTTCAAACTGTATCACAAAGCTGCAGCCATTAAGACAGTAGGGTACTGGGACAAAAACAGACACATGAATGGAACATCAATGGAATATCAATGAACATCTGGAACATCAATGGAACAGAATAAAGAACTCGGAAATGGACCCTCAACTCTATGGTCAACTCATCTTTGACAAAGTAGGAAAGAATGTCCAAAGGAAAAAGGTCTATTCAACAAATGATGTTGGGAAAAGTGGACAGCAACATGCAGAAGAATAAAAGTGGATCACCTTCTTACACAATATACACACAAAAAAATTCAAAATGGATGGAAGACCTAAATGTGAGACAGGAAACCATCAAAATCCTCATGGAGAAAACAGAAAGCAACCTCTTTGACCTTAGCCGTAGCAACTTCTTACTAAACTCGTTGCTCGAGGCAAGAGAAACAAAATCAAAAGTGGACTATTGGGACTTCATCAAGAGAAATAGTTTCTGTACTGTGAAGGAAACAATCAACTGACAGATGACCTACAGAATGGGAAAAGATATTTGCAAATGACAGAGCCAACGAAGGGTTAGTACCCAAAATCTGTAAAGAACGTGTTGAATTCAACACCCAAAAAAACAGATAATCCAATTAAAAATGGGCAGAAGACACAAATAGACACTTTTCCAAAGAAGACACCAAGATAGCTAACAGACACATGAAAAGATGTTCCATAGCACTGATCATCAGGAAAATACTAATCAAAACTATGGTAAGATACCACCTCACACCTGTCAGAATGTCCTAAAACAACAACACAAGAAACAACAGTGTTGGCAAGGATGAGGAAAAAGGGAACCATCTTACATTATTGGTGGGAATGCACACTGGTGCAGCCACTCTGAAAAAGTGTGGAGATTCTTCAAAAAGTTAAAAATAGACCTACCTTATGACCCAGGAATTGTACTACTAGGTATTTATCCAAAGGATACAAAAATACGGATTCGAAGGGGCACATGCACCCCAATGTTTAAGGCAGCGTTATCAACAATAGCCAAGATTTGGGAAGATCCCAGATGTCCATTGACAGACGAATGGATATATATGTGGCATATATATAATGGAATACTACTCAGTCATCAGAAAGGATGAAATTCTGCCGTTTGCAACAATGTGAATGGAGGCAGAGGGTATTGTGGTATGCAGAAAGACAAATATTGTATAATCTCACTCGTGTGGAATTTAAGAAACAAAGCAGATGAACATCTAGCAAGGGGGAAAAACAGAGAGGGAAACGATCCATAGGACATTCTTAAAGATAGAAAACAAACTGAGAGTTGATACAGGGAGGCAGGAGGGGATGGGCTAGATAGGGGATGGGTATTAAAGAAAGCACGTGTTGTGATCAGCACTGGGCATTGTATTTAAGTGATGAATCACTGAATTCTACCTCAGAAACCAAACTGTATGTAACACTTAAATTTCAAAAAGAGCACATCCTATTTCTTATGTATTAATAATATAAATCAGACAGGTGGTAAAGTTGGTTAGAGATATCAGGACAGCACAAAGTTTGGGATGGCCAAATCTTTCCTAAAGAATTGGAGATTCAAAGTATCAGACTTTCCTATAAATCAGAAAACAGAGACAGTGTTGAGACACACTGAAGCATTGAGTCGGCCTGAGGATACCAGGTCATTCCTTGCTGCATCGGGACAGCCTCTACCCGACTGAACTTGTGAGATCTCTAACTAACATTAGATTAGATACCACCCACTCAAGGGGAGATATCTGGGGCATAAAATGTCTCCATTTTATACCTTTATAAATATATACTATGGTGGATATTATACGTGGGCATGCCCCATAATTCAATAAACCATAATACATAAACTTGGTTTAATATAAGAAATACAAACATTGCAGATAGAACCTGCTAAAGGCATTCTGGAGATAAGGACTCTTCATTATCTTCCACCAGTAAGTACTATCGGAATTCATATTAGCAGGTGTAAAAGGAGATCTTCTAATCATTTTTTTTCCTTTTTTTCTCATTTTCCCTCTCACCCTGGGTGTTCTCCCATAGAAAGGATGGGTTATAGACCAGCTTCTGTGCCGTTCTTTCCCACTCTTCATTTTCTAATATCATTTCCTTTATTTTAAAAGATTTTATTTATTTATTCATGAGAGACATGAAGAGAGAGGCAGAGACACAGGCAGAGGGAAAAGCAGGCTCCCCGCAGGAAGCCGGATGCAGGACTCGATCCCACGACCCCGGGATCACGACTTGAGCCAAAGGCAGATGCTTAACCACTGAGCCACCCAGGTGACCTCTAAAATCATTTCATAAACACTTTAAGATAGTAGGTTTTAAAATAAAAGAACTCAGCCAGTAATTGGCAAAAGGAAGCAAATCATAATGCTAAACAATGGCATGGGAAGTAAGCTCTGGAATCAGAAAAGGAAGTGGGTTTGAGTCCTTACTGCATGCATACTATGATATTAAGGTTTCACTATCTGTATAATGGGGACATGGTTATTGGTGAACTTGAGAGACAGAAGAATTCAGCAGAGCAGCAAAGAAAGTAGACATTGTTCAGCAATGTCCAGTTGTCCTCAACACATGCATCTTCTTATTTCCTTCATCCCCTTAAAGGCAGGAACACGTGACTTGCCCTGGTGGTGAGAAGTGACATAAGCCACTCGGAGCCACTCACAAACATAGCAGTCACATGCCTCCTAGCTGGTGCTCCCTCTCCAGGTGGCTCTTCCTATGGTGCTGTGAGCTCAGAAACATGTACCACTTTGGAAATGTCTACCAGTAAGCCCTGATCGATGCTGCCCAGAATATCAAGGGCAGCTGCCCTGGTGAGTTACAGACCCAAAGCACACGATATGTGTGAGAGAATACTCTCTTTTTCATGGGTAATTCACTGAGATTGTTTGTCATTACATAATAACTGAGACTATTTGGACCCATAGAACTTTTATCTAGATAAAACTCAGCAACCCATTATACCTAAGATAAGATTGTTTGAATTTATGTGTATGTGTCTTACTGCCATTTACATGTTCTGTTCCAAAGCACAACCCAATGTTTACTGTATTGAAGAAAATGGATATATACATGCATTCAGTAAAAAAAGCAAAATTTCTTCTTGCATTTTGCCATTTCTACAGAAAAGGTATAAATGCTGCATTGTACCTAATGTATCAAGTAGCTGGTTTTGCAGACTAATTTTCAGCCACAGTATGCTGTTTGCACTGAATACATTGCTCAGAATGCATATTGACAAATGCCTGATTCTTTCTAGTCCTAATGAATAGAACAGGTTGTCATAACAAATTGCTATCTTCTAGAACAGATTTTGAGAGAAAAAAGCCAATAGCGAGAATGTCAATGATTCTTGGGCTTTTCAGTTTATGATAAGTGGAGATCAATACCATTTATTTAAATGGCCATGTATTACACCTGCTATAATTCTTTTCACATTCGTGTCAACTTGGCATTTCCCTAGAAATTCTTTTGCAAGACAAGCAGCAACAATGTAGACTTTTTAAATTTTTTTTGCTTTCTCTCATGAATCTATATGTATGGTGTTTCTATAGAAAGGCTTCAGTAGCTGGTGGTACAAATTAAAATTTGAATAAAGATGGTTTATTTTCAATGCATTACATTTTGGTTTTATTCTGGAGGAAAAACTTGATTAGAATATTTATTATAATAGGTAAATTGTCTCAGGTCATCTTCACATCTTACATGGAATACAATATTTTTTCCTCTATTTCTAGTTGAATAATATAATTAACTGGCAAAGCTTGTCGAGTTATTTGTAGGAAATGCTATCTGACTTAGTGTATTACTTGAGCATATGTCATCAATTCTGAAACCAAAAATATATATTAAAATTTCTTTCAATATCTTTGTTACTGATGATTCTTATTAGGCTCACAATACAATGATTCTCGCTCTGTAACTCGTATGATCTCAAAGTTATCCTGGCACTTTTTCCTGAAAAACTGTAATTATGTTTCTCAGTGCTATTACCTGCCCAGTCTCACGTAATTACTGCTGTAATTTGTCCATGTTCCTGGTCTTCCCATCATGGGAAGTCATGTCTGGTCAACTTCTAGAAAAGCTCCTCCATTGCTCTTTCATTTTCTTCCTGCTTCCAATTAAAAAAAAAAAAAAAAGATTTATTTTTTTCACGTGTGCTTTGAAAAGTCACAAGATTCTAAAGAATTCCCTATAGCACAGAGTTGCTGAGGTTATCCCTCTTTGTTCTGAATTCTTCACAAATCTATTTTAACCTCAATTTCAAGATGACCTAGTGTCCAAAAGGACTGGAGGAAAGGCAATTGCGATCTCACAGTTCTGGAGCACATCGGTTGGAGAAATAGTTCTGCTGGGAATACAACATGGACAGGGTCATTCCTAAACAGAGAGCTGCAGTGCAAGCTGACCCAAGTGAGGGGGGCGGATTCATGGGGGTTTCTGCAAAGAGAACAAGCATGCCCTGCAGGCTTTCCTCCCCTTCAGTAAACATTGGGAAACAATGTCATGGCCCTGGGAAAAGGACTCAAAGGCATCATAAAGACATGGCCTTAGAACAAAATCACTCCTCTATCATGTAACAATTATGGATTTCCGACTGGATGGAGGGAGCTCAATAATGGGGTTGAGTCATCTATGCAGGAAAGATAGGGGACAGAAAGCAAAAATCTCCTCTGAATCCTCAGCAGGCAACTGATATTCTTTCAACTATATGTCATAGTTACAGAGAGAGCAGGAGAGAGCTTCCTATAAAACAAGCAAATGAACAGCACAACTATCCAGGGTAGGCTGAGCAGCCAAATAGCTAGAGAGAGGGAGAACTTGCAGTAAAACAGGATATTGATCTGCCAGGGGACACAGATGAACCCCACAAAATTATGAGAGAGAGAGAGAACATTAAGGTTGACATGTAACACACAAATATCTACTCATCTTTTGGGGTCTGAAGAAGAAGCATGAGGTCTTCTCCTATAAAATATAATAGGTGCGTTGAAGAAAAACAGTCACCATTGAGATTGTGGTTCGCAAAATCAAGTTCAAGAAATTTCAAACCCATAGAGCATAAATGTAAAAAAAAATGGACATATTGAGGGAAACATTAGAAAATCGGAAGGTAAGGTAAAAAAAAAGTTGGAGGGTAAAGTACGATAATGAAAATATTCATAAGACAAGGTTCAGAAAGAGAGTATAGACAGATCAAGAACTTATTCTCAATAAGAATCATTTGATTCTTCATACTAATTAATTAATTAAATGATAGTAAGGCAGGAAAATGTTATACAAAGAGTGAGCTGAGCCTGAAAATTAAAATAGCACACCATCTGCAGAGAGGATTGACACAAAGAGTTAAGGATCAAATCAAGGCATGATTTGGGGATAATTCAGAGGATATAGGGGGAATATCTTAAATTTTTTTTCAACTGAAAATCCAGTATCCTACCAGATAAAAAATCAAAGCTGGAAACAAAGAGGGGAAAAAAAAGAGAGAGAGATGCTCAAATACCACATTTATAATTGTCAGGATAAAAAGAAAAAGAAAAATCTAAATAAGGGTTATGCAAACATTCTGAGTATATTGCTCTCAGAAAATTGTGTGAGAAAAGACTCTGTTAGGGGCACCTGGGTGGTTTAGTCAGTTAAGTATCTTTCTTGAGCTCAGATTATGATCCCAGGGTCCTGGGATCAAGCCCCACATTGAACTCTCTGCTTAGCAAAGAGCTTGCTTCTTCCTCTGCCTCTGTCCCCTCTCTGCTCTAGTGCTCTCTTTCTCTCTCAAATAAATAAATAAAACTTTTAAAAAAGAAAACGCTATCAAAAAGAAAGGAAAAATAAACAATGAAGCCAAAGAAACAATAGTGTATGAACCCAGCAGAGTAAACAGTGAGAAGAGACACAGTAGCATGTCTAGATATTGTCTATACACCAGTAGGCTTTAAATGAAATGAATGCATTCCACAATTGTTGGATGTACCTTTACAGAAATGTCAACTAGGCTAAGGGGGGGTTCTTCAGATCTACTTTATTCAGAATTATTTTTCACTGATTATCTAGTAAGTTACAAAGAAAGATGAATTAATATTGTCCACTATGTTTGTTAGTATCTCCAAATTTGTGTGTGGGTTTGTCTATTTCCCCCTTAAATCCTATCAGTTTTAGCTAGAACAGTTCTTTTAAAATTTTATTTATTTATTCACAAGAGACATACAGAGAGGGAGAGAGAGAGAGAGAGAGAGAGGCAGAGACACAGGCAGAGGGAGAAGCAGGCTCCATGCAGGGAGCCCAACGTAAGACTCGATCCCGGGTCTCCAGGATCATGCCCTAGGCCAAAGGCAGGTGCTAAACCACTGAGCCACCCGGGGATCCCCTAGAACAGTTTTATATGTACGTATGTGATGGTTATAGTTTCCTAATGTATTGGCCTATTGATCATTACGAGCTTTTTATAGCCTTTCCTCCTTTCTGATGCTGTTTGTTTTCAGGGCATATTAATTCTAATGTATTTTAAAAGTATTTATGCTGTTTTAGATGTTTCTTGTAGACAGACTAGAGTTGGCCCTCTTCAAATCCAGTCTGCAAACCTTTGTCTTGATTAGAATCTTCCATCTAGTTATATATAAACCTGTTACTGATACAGTTGGGTGTAAGTATGCCATTTTCCTAATTGTTTACTACTTTTCTGTTTGGCTTCATTTTTGCTCCCCCTTGCCCCCATCATTTTTTGTTAATTAAGTATTTTGGGGATCCCATTTTATTCCCACTATTGGCTTTTTTGTTTTATTTATTTGAATTACCGTTTAGTAGTTTCTTTAGTGATTACAATATGCATCTTTAATCTATGATAGTAGTCTTAACAGTATTTTTCAATTACTTCAGGTAAAATAGGAGACTTCTGCTCAGTATGTTTGTAACACTCATCTGTAGGGTTTATTGTCCTATTTATCTACATACATCATAAACTGAACAAAAAAAAAGTTATCATTTTTGCTTTAAACAGCCATTTTATCTTTTAATGAAATAGATCAAACACTAGTGGCTTCATTCACATGGTTTCATTTTTCCTAAGGAGACTCATGGGACTCCAGATGGCAATACTGATTAATTGTTTCCTTCAGGAAAAGGATACAAGTAGCAAATACGTGAAGGTGAGGATATCTGTAGGTTGCCTCATTGTACGGGTCCCACAGAGACCAACATCAGCCCTGATAGTCCTCTCTCTTCAGGGCCTCACAGCTGGATGTGCTTTCTTTTCAAATCCAGAATCACCAACATGTGCATGGAATACCTCAAAATAGATTCTCAACCAGGGCATCTTATACCTGACTCTTCACATGGACTGTGGCCAGCTTGATATAAAACCACTCTCCGGGGCAGTCCTGGTGGCTCAGGGGTTTAGCGCCGCCTTCAGCCCAAGACAGGATCCTGGGGGACCCGGAATTGAGTCCCACGTCAGGCTCCCTGCATGGAGCCTGCTTCTTCCTCTGCCTGTTTATCTGCCTCTCTCTCTATGTCTCTCATGAATAAATAAATAAAATCTTTAAAATAATAAATAAATAAATAAATAAATAAATAAATAAATAAAACCATCCCCCAGGGCAGAGCCTGCTGGGTTTCTCACCTGACCCAGCACAAATCATCAACTCTATTGCACAAACCACCCTGAACTCCCCCTGGATCCCTCGTCCAAAAAATAGCATTTTAATTAATCAATACCTTTAATGTCTTCACTAGGTGTCAGCGCTATGCAGGTGCATTACTTATTTCAACAAAACAGCTCAGGTCAACTCCAGGGCCATTGCTGTGATTAACCTTCAAAGCGTGTGAACATGTGTGTGTGTGTCGATACGTGCGTGTGTGTCCATAAGTGTGTGTGTATGTGATAATCTTTCATGTTGACTCACATATTCACCATTCGTGCAATTCTTCGTTCCTCCTCGTAGATTAGATTTGTCATCTTGGGTCATTTCCCTTGGCCTGGAGGACCTTCCTTAGCATTTCATAGGATTTTTTTCTTCTGGTGGCAAATAGTTTCCATTTTTGTTTCTCTGGTACCAAAAATATATTTCCTCTTCATTTTATTCAGGAAAAATTAGTTACAGGTAGAATTCTTCCTTGAGTTTTGACTCTTGTGGAATCTAGAAAGATAAGCAAATGAATAAACAAACAAGCTAGAATCAGGTTTACAAATACAGAGAACAAGCTGATCTTCAGAGGGAAGGTGAGGGAAGGGATGGGCAAAATGGAGGCAGGGGGTGGGAGATAAGATATAGGCTTTCAGTTATCGTGTGAATAAGTCATGAGGACAAAAAGCACAGCATGGAGAGAATATAGGCAACAGTATTTTAATGGTGTTTTGTGGTGACAGATGGCAGCTATACTTGTGATGAACACAGCATAACATATGAAGAAGCGGAATCACTGTTTTTTTTTTTTTTTTAATGGTTGTATTTATTTATTCATGAGATACACAGAGAAAGGCAGAGACTAAAGCAGAGTGAGAAGCACTCCCCACAGGGAGCCTGATGTGAGATTCAATCCCAGGACCCCAGGATCGATTCAATCTCAGGACCCCAGGATCACGACCTGAGCTGAAGGCAACATTCAGCCACTGAGCCATCCAGGTGCCTGGGAATCACTGTGTTGTATACCTGAAACTAATGTAACATTGGGTGTCAACTATAATCAAAAAAAAATTTTTAAGGATTTTGTTATTGCTTTTTTTCAGCAGCTTAAATACATTCTGCCAATATTTTCTGGCTTTTATTTTTTCTAAAAGGAACTGAGGATAGATTATGTCTTTTTCTCCTCTTTATGGAGTGTTTTCTCTTGTTTTCATAATTTCTCCTTATATTTAACCTCCAATGGTTCAGTTGCAATGTTCCCAGGTGATTTTTGTTTGCTTCTATCCTACTTAGTTTGTTGAGGTTCATGGATCTGTATAACATTTTCACTAAATGTAGAAAAATTCTAACAATTGTTTCTTCAAATTGTTGTTTCTGTTCCTTTTTCTCACTCTTCTCTTTCTGAAACCCCAGTTACATTTGTATTGACACATTGACCTGGTACCACAGGACTCTGAGACTCTGTTCATTTCTCTCTTTTTTTATTTATTTTTTTTTTCAGATTGGCTAATGTCTATCAACCTATCCATCCTCAGCTTCACTGAGTGTTTCCTCTGTTGTCTTCAATCTGCTGTTGAATCTATCTAGTGAATTTTTCATTTCAATTATCACACTGCATGGAATTTTAGTTCTTATATTTTCTCTTTCTCCACTCAAGTTCTCTATCCCTTCACTGAGACCATGTTTTTCTTTGAACGCAAAACTGCATTTGTTCATCTTGCATCCCAACGTATATAATATGATTGGTCTACAAAACCAATAGCCATCAATTTAACGAAAAGTGGCCTAATTTAAAATGTTTATAGGGTACCTGGGTGGCTCAGTGGTTGAATGTCTGCTTCTGGCTCAGGTCATGATCCCAGGGTCCTGGGATTGAGTTCTGTGTCAGGCTCCCCACAGAGAGTCTGCTTCTCCCTCTGCCTATGTCTCTTCCTTTCTCTCTGTGTCTCTTATGAATAAATAAATAAAATATTTTTTAAAATTAAAATATTTATAGGCACCAGGGAGAGACAAATTCAAATGTTTTTCAAATGATAACATCTACATCCTGTGCCCTAAATAATCCCCACAAAGGATTATTCAAGGAAAACTAGCACCTAACAATCAAAAATACCTAATCCCACAAGGAATCAAGACATCATAACCAAAAATAAGAAAAAATATGCATTGAAGAAAATAGACTTAACACCGTTTACACATGGGAATTGTCAGACATGTATGATACAGCAACTATTTTACTCTAGTTAAAGAAATACAAATTAAATTTAAAAAATAAATGTTAGGGACCCCTGGGTGGCTCAGTGGTTGAGCACCTGCCTTCAGCTCAGGGCATGATCCTGGGGTCCTGGGATCAAGTCCTGCATCAAGCTCCTTGCATAGAGCCTTCTTCTCTCTCACCTATGTCTCTGCCTCTCTCTGTGTGGGTCTGTCATGAATAAATAAACAAAACCTTAAAAAAAAATGGTAAAAATCTGGGAATGAATAAAGACAACTTAGCAGATTTGTAAAAGAAGCAAATGTTACAAGTGAAAAATGTTGACAATGAAATTAAAACTCAATAAATATGTTTTAAAAATACACATAGCAGAAGAAATTAGTTGGTAGGATAATATTTCAAAATAAATTAAAATGCATCATAGAGGGCAAAGAGGTATAAAAAAAAGTAATAAATAATAAATAAAATAATAAATAATGTATATAGAGTACTATTTATGAACATTGACCATAATCTATTTGAACTTCCGGAAGGAGAGTAAAGATAGTATGGGTTCAATAAAAGAGGTAAACATTCAGGGGTTTTTTTTTTTAACTGATGAAAGATACCAATCCACAGTACCATGAGACAAATAAAATCAGTCTGGTACATGTATGTAAGGATAAACATTATGATGGTTCACAGCTATTCTAATTCTCCTTTTCCTTCCTCATCACTTCTCAAGGAATATAGCCATATGCTTTGCTTTGATCAATAAAATATATTTAGCATAATGTTTAGTGTGTCCTTTCCAGGAAGAGACACCGTGAATGCCTGGTCATATCTCTCTTCTCTTTGCTATAAGACAGTGGAAGGATGTGTGTGACTGGAGACCAGTTCACCATGGATCTCAAAATAGCTGCACTGAACATGCATAATGAGCAAAAATAGACATTTGTTGGTTTAAAACATTGACATTTGGGGGATGTTTGAAACTCAGCATAAGCTAACTGATCACTACTGAAACATGAAATTAGAAAAATAAATCACTGGAACAAAAGTGAATATCAGAATATAGAAATAGGTGTTAGCATAATCTAATAAAAAATCAATGGCTTATTTAATGAATGGTATTGTCACAGTCGACTGTCTATATAGAAGACAAAAATAAGGGCTCTATACACACACAAATCTTAGACCTCATTTCAAAATAAATTTTAGGTGGTTGAATGTTAAAAACAAAATGAAAAGAGTTAATGCCAAGATAAAACCCAGCAGAGTACAAAAGGGAGTCAAAGAAATTCTCTTTTTAATCAAGGCCTAAAACCTAGGTATTTCTCAAAGAAAAAATTGCATATTGAGTTATAGAAAAATGTAGACCTTTGTAGAGCAAAAGTTATCATAAAAATGCCAGTAGACAAACATGTGTGGTGGAAAACCTGTATTATGCAGATGGCAATGTGTTATTATCATGATATAAAGAGATACTACAAATTTGCAAAAAAAAAAAAAAGAACAAATAAAGGAAAGAAAATTAAATATAACAATTGACAGAAGTATAAATGTAAAGGCCGTGAAACATATGAAAAGTGAAATTCACTAATAGGCAAATGTAAATAAAAGTAACAATAATATATCATTTCACACTAAACTGGAAAATGTGAGCTATAAAGCCTATTTCCAGTAGGTTTTGTATGGTAAAGAATACTTTAATATATTTTTGATGAAAACGGGAAGTGATTCTACCTTTTGGTAAAGAAAATAATTGGCAACATCATTATTAAAATTATAAAGAAAAGGATATTAGATTATGCTAACACCTATTTACCTTTTTAGGGAAAAATGTTTATTTGAGTATAGCTGACACAGGATATTACATTAGTTGCGGGGATACAACATAGCAATTCAACAAGTCTATACATTATGCTGTGCTCACAATAAGGGTAGCTACCATCTGCCACCGTGTAATACTATTAAAATACTGTTGACATACTTCTGACAAAGAACTCTCACTCTCTATTTAGCCCACGGAAAGCAAGTACTAAAACATACCAAGGTTCCTTCCAGATTTATTTGAGGTGGGAAAAGGATAAATCAAGAACTAGGATCATAAACATATATTTTTATATATAATCTATATCTATGTATCTGTGTATTATGCATCACATCTCTTAGGTACATATGAATTCTGAGGCAGACGTGGAGGGAGGGTGGGAGAGGTAATAAGTGGGAGAGATATATTAATATGCATTACCATGCTGAGAGGAATTTCCAGTAAAAAAAGAATCACAATGCAAAACATTTTCTATAACAAAGCTCATTTTTATAAAATGAACAAAAACAAAACCCACAAACCCTTGTAAGTACATCTGACATTTTATTTTAATCAGAACCTGGGACAGGACTTGGGTAAACTGAGTTTCTAGAAAGTGGCACCTAAGTAGGTACGAGGAAACAGAAAGAATGGCAAAGGCCGATAGGGCTGTAATATCCAGAGCCTGTATCTGCTGGGACCACTGGGAATCATACAGGAGGTTTCCAGAACTGTCAGTCTGAGGAATGGGAAACAACAAATTTCTCCAGCATCTCCTGTGTCCAGGTGGTTGAGAATTACCCTGCATTTCCACACTTGCTTGTCTTTAGAATACTGTATGACCAGGGCACTGAGGAAGAGGAAAATTAGAATGATGCATTTTGGGCTGCTAATGAGGGTGACCACGGGCCAATAAAGTAGAAACAGGCAGACACCTGTGCAATTAAGCAAAAAACAGTGAGAAGAAATACAGACTTCTCTACAAAAGGAACACACATACATGCATGCATATAGCCAGATTTATGTATTGCTGTAAGACTACTTGTCTTTAAAAGAAAGAGAAATATGTATGCTTTTTAAACATATAAGAAACCAAAAAAGTGAAACTATAAAATCTATTCTCTGTATATGAAAACTTTTTCTATGTATAGAATTATCCCTTAAAATGGGATCATGCAATAGATACTATTACCTAATTTGTTTTATTTTAGTCCAGAACCTGCTTTATTTTTTATCAAAGTGTTTGCCATCTGTAATTAGCTTGAACTCACTGGAAAGTAAAGTCTGTGGTATTAGGGACTTTACCCATCTTATTCATCCCTTTATCATCAAAACCTAAAAAAGCCCCTCACATAATGTACATGTTGAATAAATACAAATTGTCAAAAAATAGTTCATTTCTCATTTAATTTTCTGCATGTAGTTTAGTGGATAAAGGATACACCATTATAAAGAATGGAGTAATTCATATTTAATTTTCATGTTTAGTATTTCATGTTTAATTTTGGTTTCAAAGTTTTCATATTAGAAGCAATGCTGTGCATTTCTGTGGCTAATCTTGGCACACAACTTTGGTTAGTTCTTTGATTTAGATTCCTAGATGTGATTGATGGGTCAAAGGGTATCCATATTGTAAGCATTTTTATCTACTTTGCCAAATTGAGATATATAACCGTTTTTTCCTCTTCTATCAGCTTTGCATGAGAATATCTTGAACCTTTGCCAACACCAAGCACTACCATTTACCGTTGCCAGTTTAAAAGATAAAAAATGGCTTCTCATTTTGTTTATATTTGCAATTCTTGGATAATTAACAAATTTGGATTTCATCATAGTAATTTATGAATTACTTGTTCATAGTTTTTGCCAGTTTTAATGGAGACATTGTCTTTGTCTTACTGATTTCTTGGGGTTTTAAAATAATAAAAAGCATTAATCATTTGCCTGTCATATTATAAATATTCTTCGCACTTTGTAATTTGCCTTTTATTCACACTGATAATTTTCTAATGATATTAAAACTAGGTTTTTCAATTTCTAGCATCTCAGTCAGAAGCTCCTGCCAAGAAATCTCAAATAATTTTTTAAAGGCTTCCTTTCATTACCTCGTTTTTTGGTGCATTTCTTGTATATTCTTCTCAATAGACTTTCTTTTTAAAATGCACTTAATATCTGTGGATTTCTACACAGCATTTGAAAAAAAGCACTCATGATACATAATTGTGAACACAATATAGATTTTGACTGATAATATAGTTAGGTAGCAATGCAATCAAATCATACATGAGGAGTTTTGTTTTGTAGACCACGTCAGCTCAGGAGCAGTTATCTGTTGGCCTACCAGGTGGACTTTATCCCTGGCCATGACCTTCCCTTCCAACCATTAATTTGAGAATTAATGGCATAAAATCTGCATTTAAAATTTATAAGTGAATCTGAGCAAAAAAGGATAGTAAATTTATTTTGACAGCCAGATTTCAAAAAGATTTCCATAGACCAAGTAACAAAATGATGCTAGGACAGCTTTCTGATTTAGCTCCAATGAAACCATATATTCTCCTTCCTCCAGAGCTGCCTCAAGCACAGAGTGTGTCCTGCAAAACCATATCAAGAAGAATATCAGGGAAAACATTGGAGAGGTTGACATATGTCAATTGCTGTCTGCCTCCTAGCTGAGAAGTTTACAGGGAAGAGTTCTGGGATGCCCATGTACTCTGAAGATGGAACAATATGAGTACAGAGAGTATCCCAGTGTGTAGTGGGGCAACAAATTTGTTAGGATTTCATGTTCACAGACATGAGCTGGAAGGGAGAACTTCCTTTGGATTAACCTTAGATTTGGCCCAGGTAAAATGCTCAAAATGGAAATAGGATCATAACTACTGGGTGGACCACAAAAGGCTGAGGGAGACAGCCAGAGTCACAGATCATCTGAGTACAAGAGCTTTGTGGCCATGGGAGGGTCCTCGAAACACTCAGTAACGTATTGAAAAGAATTTGAGGAGTTGATCATGCATCAAACATAGAGGCAGCTTTGAATAATGACCAAATCCTGGGAGTTTGGGGGATGGTACCAGTAGAAGTAAAATTATTTCCTGCCTGTTTACAGCTTTACTCCAAACTTCCATCCCTGAGCTCAGAAGAATCAGAAAACAATCTTAAATAAGGTGGGAAAGCAGGCCACATCAACCCTTCTTTAATATCTGGACCCCTCCATGCAAGCAAGCTCAAACCAATGGATTTAATTTCCAATTAATTTGGAATATTTTTTTTTCTTACTAAAATTATGGAAGTGAGAGCACTTGTGGAAGGATGAAAATGATCAAAAACTTTCTACCACTAAAAAAGTAAACTAAAAAATTATTTTGCACTTGGCCTAGATTTTGTTCATGTGTAGGAGAAAAACTTATCCTACAGAGTGGATTTGAATGCTCTGTAGGGACAGAAAACCTCCACAATAATTTTTTTCTAGTCCATTGGAGATCCCATTTCTTTACCATGCTAGATAGAATCATAACAATGGACTTGAATCAGGAGACTATATACATATATTTTTTAAGTTTTTTTTTTTTTTTTTATTCATGAGAGACACAGAGAGAGAGGCAGAGACACAGGCAGAGGGAGAAGCAGGATCCTCAGAAGGAGCCTAATGTAGGTCTGAATCCCAGGACCCTGGGATCACGACCTGAGCCAAAGGAAGACACAACCACTGAGTCACCCAGGTGCCCCTGGAGACTGTATTTCTGAAGGAAATTTTTTAAAGCTGGCCTAATGTTAGCTACATCATTAAGTAAAAAATGTAAGGAACTTGATTAAGGTTCATGGGTGTGTTCATGTAGGGAGTACTGTTGAACCGCATAATTATGATTTGTGCACATTCCTGTTTATCTGATACAATATAACAAAAAAAATTAAAGCTGTAGTTTGATAAGTCCATTTGAAACGATTTTACCTCTTCACTGATCACAAGCCTATGTGCCCAGTGAACAATGACAGCTCAAGTTTTCATGTAAACAAGGTGGACACTGGGCCACGGGACAGTGAAGAGCCCTGCTCCTGTATACTCATTACATTTCTAATGCCTAGAAATCTCCACAAGTGTCACAGCAGATCTATACATTGACATGAGATTTTGGGATGCCTGGGTGGTACAGTGGATTAAGCATCTGACTCTGGGTTTCGGCTAAGGTTGTGAACTCAGGGTCTTGAGATTGAACCTTAAGTTCAATCTGCACTCAGTGGGGCATCTGCTTGGGATTCTCTCTCTCCCTCTCACCCTGTCCCTCCTCCTCATTCTCTCTCTCTCTCTCTCTCTCTCAAATAAATATATAAATCTTAAAAAAATAAAAGGTTTCCTTTGCAAAAAGAGTTTTAAAAAAGATTATAAAGTCTTTCACTGAAAACCTTATAGGCATCTTTTACCAAATCATGCCTGCTTTGTCAGCATTAAAATACTTGGAGAATCTGCAGCATAGTGAAGATAACTTATCTCGCTGGGCTCCTTTTCTTGCTCTCTCTTGTTCTCTTTCCTTCCCTCTCTGGGCAAACCAGCCCTCATCAGGTATAGCAGCTGTCTAGCCTGCTGGAGCATGGTCTATGGCCAACAAACAGTGCCCCAGGGAAATAGAAGGAAAAAGTAAAAGAGAAGCAATGCCTGAGAGGAAATCAGCTGCAACCTGGCTCACTCTCTCTCCCCCTGTTTATTCTGAGATTCTGGCAACAAAGACCAGGGAGGTGACATCAATGAGCAGAGCAGGAAAAATATAAGATGAATCAGGAATGGCCAAGTATGGAATGGGGCCCGGGTTTAGTTGAAGAGAGCATTCTCAGAGTAAAAGGGACAATTCAAACCTGCTTCATCCAGATGTTGCCATGAAGCAATGAAGGTTTACCTGGCTATGCACTGTGAATTTTCAAAGAGACCAAAAGTCTAAATATTTATATTTCTTGGTGTTTAGATATCGCCACCTAATTTAAAGAACTGTGAGGTGTAGCACATGTGAGTCATGCTAAACACATTTGTAAGCCTAATTTGACCACGAGTTTGTGACCTCAAAATACTAAGACTTTGTTCAGTGGATCTAGGAAAGCTTGAATTCTGCATGTGAAAAGTGTTTGTTCTGTCAAAATATAAAAAGTATATATGAACGTATAAGGTGTATGAATAGCACAGGTTCCATAGTTAATGTCATATTCAATGGTGAAAGGCTGAAACCTTTCCCTCTAAGATCAGAAACAAGGATGCCCACTCTCACCACTTCTATAAAGATAGTTTTAGAAGTTCTAGCCAAAGTAACTGTGCAGAAAGGGAGAAAAACAAGAAGACGAAAAGAAAGAAAAGGCATCCAAATCAGAAAGGAAGTAAAACTGCCTCTGTTTGCAGATGGCATTATCTTGTATATAAAAGAGCCCCTAAGACTCCACCAACAAACCATTAAAACAAATGAAAAAAATTAGTGAAGTTGCAGGAAATAGAATCAACATACAAAAATGAATTGTGGGGCAGCCCTGATGGCTCAGAGGTTTAATACTGCCTTTGGCTCAGGGCATGATCCTGGAGTCCCAGGATCGAGTCCCACATCAGGCTCCCTGCATGGAGCCTGCTTCTCCCTCTGCCTCCGTCTCTGCCTCTCTCTCTCTCTCTCTCCATCTCTCATGAACAAATAAATAAAATCTTAAAAAAAAAAATGAATTACATCTCTATACACTAACAACAAACTATCCAAAAAGAAATTAAGAAGAGAATCTCATTTACAATAGCATAAAAAAAATACTTAACAATACGTTTAACCAAGAAGATGAGAGATCTGCATGCTGATGAAAGAAATTGAAGAAGACACAAACAAATGGAAAGATATTTCATGATTGTGGTTGAAAGAATTAATATTGTTAAAATGTCCATCTTACCCAAAGCAATCTACATATTCAGTGCAATTCTTACCAAAATTCCCACTGGAATTTTTCCTAGAATAGACAAAAACAATCTTAAAATGTGTATGGAACCACGAAAGACCATGAAGAGACAAAACAATTTTAAGCAAGAACAAAGTTAAAAGCATCACACTACCTGATTTTGAAATAGATGACAAAAGTACTGTAACAAAAACAGAATGCTACTGGCATAAAAACAATCCTATAGATCAATGGAACTGAATAAAGAACTCAGAAATAAATCCACTCATTTATGGTCAATTGACTTCAACACACTTGCCAAGAACATAAAATGTGCAAAGGACAGTCTTTTCAATAAATGGTGGTGGGAAAACTGGTTTACTATATGCAGAAAAAAATGAAAATTTACCCTTATTTCACTCCAGACACAAAAATTAACTCAAAATAGATTAAAGACTTAAATGTAAAATCTGAAACCATAAAACTATTAGAAAACACGAAACAAAAGCTCTTGGCCTTGTTTTGGGCAATGATAGTTTTGAATATGACTCCAAAAGCACAGAAAACAAAAGCAAATACAGACATATATAATTGCATCAAACCAAAGCTCTGCACAGCAAAGGACACAATCAACAGAGTATAGAGACAAGATATGAATGGGAGAATATATTTACAAACACATAACTCCATCCCTCAAAATAAGCTGACTAAAAAATAGGACAAGGGGGTGCCTGGGGGGCTCAGTCAATTAAGTGTCTGACTCCTGGTTTCAGTTCAAGTCATGATCTCAAGGTCCTAGGATTGAGCCCCATATCAGGCTCTGTGCTCAGGGGGAATCTGCTTGATGATTATCTCTCTCTCTGCCCCTCCCCCTCTCTAAAAATAAATATTTTTAAAAATTGGCAAAGGACCTGAATAGACATTTCTCAAAAAAAGACATAAAAGTGGCCAATAGATGTATAAAAAGATATTCAACATCACTAATCATGAATGAAAAAGAAATCAAAGCCATGAGATATTACTTCACATCTATTAAAATAGCAATTAACAAAAAGACAAAATATAACAAGTGTTACCCAGGATTCTTGGTGGGAATAGAATTGGAAAATGATTTGAAAATTCCTTGAAAAATTAAAAATCAAACTACCATATGATCCAGCAACCCCACTTCTGGGTATATAGCCAAAAGAAATAAAATTGCTAACCTGAAGAGATATATGCACTCCATATTCACTGCAACATTATTTACAATAGCTAAGATATGGAAATAACACAGTGTCCATCAATGGATGAATGGATAAAGAAAATGACATATAAGTTTCACTCACAGGGAATATAAAAAAATAGTGAAAGGGATTATAGGGGAAAGGAGGATAAATGAGTGGGAAAAACTAGAGAGGGTGACAAAACATGAGAGACTCCTAACTCTAGGAAACAAACAGGGGTAGTGGAAGGGGAGGCAGGCAGAGGAAGGGGTGGCTGGGTGACAGACACTGAGGGGGCACTTGATGGGTTGAGCACTGGGTACTATACTATATGTTGGCAAATCAAACTTCAATAAAAAATATAAAACAAAAATAAATAAATAAAAATCCTCACCATGAAAAAAAGAAGATGCCATATTTTATATATGTATATATAATATATATGTATGTATATATAATATATATATAATGAAATATTATTCAGGTATGAGAAAGAAGGAAATCTTGCCATTTGCAACAACATGAACAAACATGGAGGACATTGTGGTATGTGAAATAAGGCAAAGTCAAATACTATGTGATCTCACATCTGAAAAAAAAAAGTTGAACTGGTAGGAACTGAGACTAGAATAGTAGTTAGCAGGGCTAGAGAGGTGGTGGAAATGGGAAGAATTTGGTTAAAGTGTATAAAGTTGGAATTATGTAAGATAAATAAGTCTACAGATTGAGTACAAAGGATGATGACTACGGTCAATACTGTATAGAATACTGGACCCATGCTAAGAGAATAGCTTTCAGGGGCATTCATATGAAAAATAGTGGTAACTATGTGAGGAGATGATAGTTAATTAGCTGAGCTATAGTAAACATTTCACTATGTATATGTATATCAAATCATCATGTTGTACATTTAAAATATATATAATTTTACTAAAAATATACAAAGAAAAAAGAAATATTTATTTAACAAATAAGATGAATGTTTAGCTTTTTTATAGTTTTTTGAATATCCATCAATATAACCTTAAAAACTTCCTGATATTTCTAATTTTCTAATAAGATCAGCAGTGATATTAACAAATGTGATCTTTAAAAATATCGTACAATAAAATGAGTCAATATTTGAAAGATCTGCATAGCTCAATGAAACAGCATTTTCCAAATGATCTAAATTATGCTTGGGTAAAAAATCCATTGAAAGTACAAGGTAGATCAATATAAGATAGAATAAACTGAAAGCTCATTGATATTGTTTGAGATTCTGCACTGTGACTAAACTGCGATACTACCATTTGTTGAATTTTGGTGTAATATCAAAGAAGAATATCCACTATGTCCAGAAAAGCTACTAAAAATACTACTTCCTTTTCCATCTATCTATATTTGCATGAGACTAGATTTTTCCATATAAAATCAAACCACAGCTACATGTTGCACTAAATGGAATACAGTAGCAGATGGGAAACCGTCTGTATTCTATTATGCCAGATATTAATATATTTCAAAGGTAAAACAATGTCACTCCTTTAACTCCTTTTTTTGTTTTGAAAAATATAGTAATTTTCATAAAATATGTTGTTTATGCTAACAATGAGCTGATTGTTCTTATTTTAAAATAGATTAGTGAATGTATTTTTAATTTCTGTTTTAATTTCTAATACAGTAAATATTGACAAATATAACCCAGGGAAACAGAAGCTTTTTGGTATTTTCAATAATATTTAAGTGTAAAGATATCCTGAGACTAAACTATTTGGAAGGGATAATAATATCACCCTTCTCGAGCTAACAGAAAACGTAATAAGCTGGTCTTTCCTCCAAGACTGTTCCTTAGCTAATTATCCTCAAATTTTTCCAAATGGCCAGTCTTCTGTGTTTATCAAGACTCAGCTTTTCCATCTTCTACTTACTACTTAAATCAGTACAGATTTAATTATCTTAAAACGTGAAAAGCATTCTCTTCTCTGGTTCTGTATTATACTATCTATAAAGTAAATGATAGCACTATTGCCATGAGCTTTAGTTATTGTTTCCCTTGATGGTCTCCTTCGGAGGATGGAAAGATGACTGGTGCTACTGCCTCCTTTTCCTTGGGGACAAGAATTAGATATTTCTTTTCCTGTATCATTAATATCTAGCTTAGTCCTTGCATATGACCTGTGCTTACAAATATTTCATAAAAGGATGAATCTGATTTTTGTGGAATTTACAAATACTTTGAAATGTTGATGGATACGTTAGGTCAAGGTATTTGCTGTCATCAAAAGTCTCACTCCTGGGGGAACTGTGCTTGTGTCATCATATATTTCCAACGTTATCTATAGTAGCAAAGATACGTGAGAGAGATCCTATGTTTGAAGCCTTATACCCAATAAAATGTTCACATTTCAATTTGTCTGCAAAATGCAAAACCTTATTTTTTCAGTATTTTCATGGTCAACCTTAAATCTTAAGACCTGTTCTGATAGTGAAATGTATAGAACGTGCTCTTTTGTCCTTTGTTTTCAACTGTGGTATCTGTGGTTTCCTTTCCTTATCTTAGGTGTGTTTTTTTTTTTTTTTTTCACCTCCTCAGAGATCATCATCATTACCATCAAGCACTAAGATACTGGAAGGATCATTTAAATTCCTTAATAAACAAATTATTCTTATCAAGTTTGTTCTAGTGACATTGTTTAAGTGTCCACTGTATTGACAACTACCCAGAAGCTGCCATCTCAAAGAATTTGCCCTTCACTGACTGCTTTCCAAAATGTCACTCCTGACAGCGTGCACAGCAGCTATTTTAATATAGTAGACACATATTCTTTGGAGCACAGTGGTAGCCTCAACTCTAAGACCTGTCATTTTCTAAAGTTCTGCCCCTTGGATGGCTGCCTTTCTTGCCCCAAAATGAGTCATTCTATCTCACATTGCTGCCTGGCACACTGATACACACCTGCTGCTACAACTCTGCCCGAAGGAGTGATTCCATATGTCACTGTGCCAGCTCTCAGCTCATGCTTCCCGGGGTGACCCTACTTCATCTGAGATGCTCCGGAGTTGCTCAGATGTCATGCTGTCAGTCATCTTGCAGACATGCCTGTATCAGGATCCCTGGCTTCATTGCTTCAGGACCTCCTCATTATTGATCTTGTGTTGCCATTTGCTATCAAGCTTCATGTGTAAGTGACTCTGATAGAACTTCTTAAGAACCTGAAGGTCACATTCAAACAGATTCAAATCTTGTAGTCAAAGAAGGTTAAAAGACACCTTATCTTTATAGTTTAGCCTGATAGTCCCTCTAAGCCCTAGAGCCCAGTTTCTCAAGAATGTTGGATGTTGGCACTTCTTTGATATATGTTTTCCATTTCTCAGATCTTTTGCTAATTGCATGAAAGGAAAAAATAAGAGCATAATTTTGTAGCTGCTTTAAAACCACAGTATCAAGGAACTTTAATACTGAGAGAAATATGTCATTGACTCCAATCCCTCACTCACAGTATAAGATATGCGCGTATGTATGTAACTATCTATCATCTATCAAGTGTAGCATGGAACATATGAATATAATAACTTCAAGACTCCATGAGATAATCTAATTAATGATTTGCAATTCCAACTAAAATTTTATAATTTTTACAGTGTTCAAAAATATAGTAACTATATATTTCAAAATTTACAAGGTAAATTTCATGAGTCTTATGAGAATGTTTATAGTGTTTTTTCCCATAATACTTTTCTATTTCCTCCTGGTTATGTGGACACTATATGAAGACAATCTGGGTTACTTTCCCTTGTTTAGTTCACTCTGTGTGCATATCTGTTAAATTGCATATAGTCAAGAATCTGAAGGTCGATTCCATTCTCTTCTATTTAATAGGTAAATTCCTTGTTTAACCAGCATCAGTGTTTTCATATAATCCCTCTCTCCTGAAACTTTGGTATTGCTTTTGAAAAATTATTAACCCATAAAGATGTGTACATTATTTACATATTTCTATAAAATCATTCATAATACTGGGTATAATAAATTTAGTAAACTAGCACCAGGTCCAAATCTGTCACAACTTTTACCACTTAGCTCAAAAGACACCTACACTATGTACTGGGACTTTATGTCTTTATGTTATTTCTGGCAAATTCTATTGTATCACCAATAGATAGACTTCAACGTAACCCCTAAATGTACTCAAGTGTTTATGTGAAAATAACTAGCAGGGCAGAAAATTACATTTTTATAACTCTAGGAGTGATGATTCTGCAAATCTATAAACTGGTGACTAATATTATAAATTAAAAAGTCCAAGCGATAATTGTTGTATGTTGTTTGGAATATATACACACATAACAAGTATCAAGTTCCTAATAAAATTCACAAACTGCGGAAATTCTTCTCTCTTCTCCAATAAAATATATGCAAAATCATATTTTAAGGACGACATATAAATGCTAGTTATTAATTAAAATTTCAAAAATTACCTTGTTAACCCATCTGAAACACCTCCTATAATTAGCTATCATCATAAAAGCTCATTAATGCCCACAGTATGTTACCACCAAAACGCAATTTAAATAACTTTGTTACATGAATATTTAAACAAAAATTTCTTTGACTCACAGTGATCAGTGGGAAAACTGTACATAGGTTTAGTCACAACTTTTCCCCAAAAACCAACTAGCCCCAAACCTCTCTTATCTGACAGGCCCTGACACAGCACTGGGGAAAAAGCACCTCACTCCCATGCCCACTCTGATCTTTGGTCCTTTTATCTTGACCTCATTTTTCTGGAGGAAGAAAATTGAGCCCAAAGAAACACATGATATACTAGAGATGTGAATTCTGGAAGTACCAAGAATGGTTTATGATTACTCTGGTTCTAATTGTGTTAGGGTCTCTTAGCCCCTTAGAAGCAAGCAAATATTTACATTTACTTCTTTGATTCTGGATCTTAGAGTGATTTTGATTTCAGGAGGAGCTAATGAGAACAAAGGAAAGAACCAAGGAAAAAGAAGAATAGGTAGTAGACCGAGGGAGATGGCGAGGCAACAAAGGTAGCAGAGTCCAGGGACAAAGCAAGGAAGCAGTTTCCATATTCCATTTCCCAGAGCCTTGATGTCAAGGACTACATTTCTAAGTCATTAGAATGAGCTATTGTGATGGTGTATTGGGAGAAAAAGGACACAATGCTTATGCATTCACCTCCTTAGACCCCAGAGATAGTGTATTATTTCCAGATTTGATAGCACCCAGATTTAGGTGCTATTTTAGGCAAGAATAGTGCAGTGTTAGGGTTGTCTTTGAAATTTAGACCCAAACAATACAATACTGTTTGATTTACCTGTGAGATTTTTTTTTTAAGATTTTATTTACTTATTCGTAATAGACACAGAGAGAGGCAGAGACATAGGCAGAGGGAGAAGCAGGCTCCCTGTGGGGAGCCCAATGCAGGACTTGATCCCAGGACCCTTGGATCATGACCTAAGCCAAAGGCAGATGCTCAACCACTGAGCCATCCAGTGCGCCCACCTGCAAGATCTTTTGTCCCAACCCACAGACTGTTTACTTGGACTTCAACATCCATCAGGTCACCTGTCACCTGATTCATTCATTCACCCTCTCACTGACTCATCCATTTGTTCACTCAGTCATTTATTTATTCACCCAGCAGAGGAATGACTTTATTGAGCATCAGCAGAGCAGCCAAAACCTGAGGCAGGTGCCAAGAATTCAAATAATAAAAAAATATAGCCCTTTTCCTTAAAGACATAAAGAAAACCAAGGAAGACAGATAAGTAAATAATTAGAACAGTATACTATGATGTTGGTTGCAAGAATAGGTTATTCAAAAAAAAGAGGTTATTCATGGATACAATGAGGGTACAGGCAAGATGATCATTTTGTGAAATATTGCTGGTTATTATCTCTCAGGTATACTCAAATGCCACCTCCTTGTTTCTGGGCATCCTACTCATACCTCCAGGGAAGCACTGGCCATGCTGTATTTTAATCATCCATAGGATTGTCTCCTTCACTGGGCAATTAACTTCTTGAGAGCACAAACTAACTTGGGTCATTTTTTTGTCATCTCCACACTGAGCGCAGCTTCCAAAACATGTTTGCAAATGAAGGAATAAAGCAAAAGAGGATACTAGCTGGCCTAGTTGGCCTCAGCTAATCTCACATCCTTCTTTGAAGCATTAATGCTCTGCTCTTCTCTTCTCACTATTACTATACGTGTGATAAATGTGAAGTGCAATGTGTGATAGAAAATCCTTCATTCTGTAGCCAAAATTAATTTGCCTGGACACCATTTATAATTTCTTCTCACCAGAACACTGGAATTATTCCCAAAGAGGAAGTCATTCGATTATAATTTCTATTGCCTCTAAATTGGGAGAGCTCCAATTATGATAGAATTCGACACATGATGCAGACACATGCAGCCATGAAACATCTTTCTCTCTCACCGCTAAGTCACTGCTGCTAAATTTATCAACCTGCTGCTCTGAGGCTGCATCCTGCCACAAAAGTGAAAGGCGCCAATAGCTCTGGAACCCTGTATTAGTTTCCTACAGCTGCTATAAAAATGTTATCACAAACTGCGGCACCTGGGTGGCTCAGTTTGTTAAGCATCTGCCTTCAGCTCAGGTTATGATCCCGGGGTCCTGGGATCAAGTCCTGGGTCAAGCTCCCTGCTGAGCAAGGAGCCTGTTTCTCCCTCTCCTCCTCATTCATGCTATCTCTATCTCTTTTTCTCTTAGATAAATAAAATCTTAAAAAAAAAATCACAAACCTAATGACTTGTAAAAAGACAGTGTTATTATCACACAGGCTCAAAGGTCAGAAGTCTGAGACAGGTCTCACTGGGCTAAAATTAAGGTCTCAGCAGGGCTGTATGCCTTCCTGAGGATTTTGAGACTAAATCCAGTTTTTTGCCTTTCTCAGCTTCTAGAGGCTGTCAGCATTCCATGGCTGGGGGCCTCTTTTCATCTTTAAGGGTGTCTGTGGCTCGTTGAGTCTCACATCATAGCACTCTGGCTTGTCTCTGCCTCCCTGTGTCACTCCTGAGGACCTATGTGATCACACTTGGCCTATTCAGATAATCCAGTATAATCTCGTCCCAAAGTTACCTGATTAGGAAGTTTAATTCCATCTACAATCTTAATTCCCTTTACCACAGAACATAACAAATTCACAGGTTCCAGGGATTCAGCTGTGGACATTTTGAAGTCCATTATGTTGCCTATCATGCCCCTTTCATGCGCCTGCTGCAGTGCTCAACTACCATGAAGGCCCGTCAGGGTGTCCCTCATCATGTACATTCTCACCTGCTGCACCATCATGCTAAGAAGTAGAGAAGTTTGTTCTTATCTTCTGCCTAGAAAAAGAGGGGTCTCCAATCATAGAATTTGATAGAGTCTTATACTAGAATTGTTTATTCCAAAAGGGAGGGGTGAGCTTGTGTGTGCTTCTCCAGGGTTACCTCACATTCCCTACACACTCCTTAGGGGAGAAACAGAAAATTGCTTCTGCTTTGTGCTTTGGATGGTGTGTTAGGGGTCACAAGTAGATTGCTTGCACGGGAGATTTTTGGTCGCTCCCAGTTCCTGTAGAGTATTCTCTGGTGTCCTTACTGGGCTGGGGGCTGTCAGCTGTTCTCTGCCCTTAGCACCTCGCTGCAGCACTCTTCGATTTCTTCCCCGTGCTGCTATCAGAACAAATGTGTCAGCACTTTGTAACAGATGGTTGCCTTCAACAGTGAACACGGTCTCTTAATATATCACACAGGCTTCAAGAAATGCTGGGTGCACATCTCAGAGACAGGCTGCTTGCACGGTGAAGCACAGGCCAGGGAAAACAATTGCTTCCCCCCGGATTCCTGGAAAAGAAGTCATGAACTATGGCAGCGGAACCACTGCACACTGCTATGCCTCCCTCTGCTGAAAGCAGCCAAGGTGGCGTATGTCGTATGTGGGAGAGATCCACTCCATTTCAAGGGTGAGATGGTTTAACATAGAGCTGAATAAAGACTCATTCTTCTACCCGCAGGCTGTTTGACTTACAGTGAATCACTTTTTCAAGCTGAATTTATCTGAAAAGTAGAAATACCTGCTTTTTCCAGTTTTTGAGAAGTCTTATGAAGAAAGTACTTTGAAAGTGGTAGACAAAACAGACATAAGGAACTATTATTTTGTTGCCTCCATTAAATAGACTACTTCCAGGCATAATTTAATTAATCCAAAGTTTGGTATAAGTTAGCCAATGATTCTCAACAGGATCCTCAAAATTTACTTAGAAATATGTGAGTTATTTTGCATTGTCACAAAAAGCAATGGAATACTACTCAGCCATCAGAAAGGATGAATACTTACATTTCCATTGACATGGCTAGAACTGGAGGGTATTATGCTGAGTGAAATAAGCCAGTCAGAGAAAGACAATTATCATATGGTTTCACTCATATGTGGAATAAAAGATATTGTACAGAGGACGGTAAGAGAAGTGAGGGAAAACTGGAAGGGGAAAAATCAGAAAAGGAGAGAAACATGACAGACTCAAATCTGGGAAATGTTGATGATTGCTGAAGGGGAGGTAGGTGGGGGAATGGGGTAACAGGGGGATGGGCATTAAAGAGAGCAGATGATGTGAGGAGCACTGGGTATTATTTGTGACTGATAAATTATTGAACACTACATCTGAAACTAATGATGTACTCTGTGTGGATAATCGAAGTTAAATGTAAAAAAAGAAAAAAAAAGGTTATTCTGGCAACTGGAAATGAGACAAAAATTATAATGTACAGTAATTCTTGTTTTCAATGTAGTTGGATGTATCAATATATTTATTTATGGTTTGCATTCATTAAATCTTATTTGAGAAAGTACTTCCCACTGCAAAAGTTTAAAAATATTCTTCTATATTGTCATTTCAAAAATATTGTTTTACTATTCATATTTAAATCCATAAGTCATATGGAATCGAATTTATTTTTGACTCTATATTATTTATAATATGTTTTAAAAATTGTATTATTTTAAAAGAATTGTCGAGGTATAGAACAGTTACAAAAATAGTACAGAAAATTCACCTACTTCCTTTTCCCAGCTTCCTATTCTTATCATTTTAACCTCTTACATAACAAGAGTAAAATTAATAGATGCAGAATATTGATCTGAATACAACTCTAGTAACTAAATAAACATTGTATTCAAGTGTCACTAACCACATGGAATAAATTTTTATCAATTACAATAGAGAACTGTTTCTTATTTCTCACTTGAATAACTGAATGTTTTCCCCATACTATATATTGATGATTTTCCTCACTCATATGAGGTGACAGCTTTGACATATTTCAGGTGTTCATATAGGCGTGGATCTATTTTTGGACATTTGTTTTCTATTGGTCTGTTTTTTTTTATCCCCACATTTATACCACCCATAGAATGTAATATAGTATTACAAAAGTATATATGAAATACTTAGCATATATCATATGTGTTATCCATTAGCCATATTATCTGTAAATTATGTATATATTACATATATATTCTCTTCTATTCTATACTACACTATATTTTATATTATATTATATTCTAAATATATAATAGAATAAATCCTGTCTTGTTCTTCAGGAATATTTTGGTTATTGTTGGTTGGTCCTTGATTACTCCATATAATTCCGAAGTGTGAGATGATGTATATAGAATGTAAAGAACATGGAAAGTACTCAATAACTGTCTAAATGAGAAGCAAGAACATCCTCAATATTTATTTTTCTAAGTGATTACAACCACTAGAAATAGACACTAGATTTATATAGAATGATCTTTTTTCACCAAGCCGATTTATTTATTTATTTATTTATTTATTTATTTATTTATTTAAGAGAGCGGGGAGGGAGAAATGACAGAAGGATAAGGATAGAAAGAATCCCAAGCAGACTCAACGTGGAAGGTGGAGCCTGATACAGGGCTCTATCTCATGACAGTGAGATCATGAATTGAGCCAAAATCAAGATGCAGATGTTCAACTGATTAAAGTGCATTCTATCCTCCAGGCTGCATAAAAATTTAATTTGCCACTTAACTGTCCAGTTATATAGTTTTATTATATCCTTCTAAAGTTTTTCAGATCATTTAAATTTTTCTCTAACCAAGTGTTATGTAGCCTCAACAAATTTTGCTTTTTAGATATTCAAATAACTCATTACACATCATTAGTAAAGTTTATTAAATAACATGTCTGAAAACTGAAAAAAATATTAATTTTGGACTTATCAGAAGTGATCTACTCAATTCTTCTGCATGTTTTCTATCTCTTTTAAATGCATGCTATGCTTTTATTAATGACACATCATTTAATCACTACATAATGCTTAAGCAGGTAAACTCACTGATCATTTTAGCCATTGTCTAATTTATTTAAAATATTTAATGTTACCACTATAGTATAATAAAGCCAAAAATTTTACCAATTTTTTAAAAACACTAGTCATATTAACATTGAAAAACTTTGAACAATTTAAAAATTGGTAAAGATGGTTCTCAAAATGCAATGATATTTGACCTAATTTTTTAGCTGGAAACTATTGTTAAAATATATCCTTTTGCATGACACAATTTTAAGTAAAGTTTTCAACCACAGCTTAACATAATAAAGTTCAAAAATCTGAGTGTACAGCTAAGTAAATTTTCACCAAGCAGATACATTCATATAACCACCAAATTGAAAAATAGAATATTACCAGCATCCAAAATCTATCCTTCACATCTTTTAGGCAGTAACTACCCTTACTTCCTTTCTAAAGGAACCACCATATTAAGCTCATAAGCCATCAGTGAGTTTTACCTTTTTAAAAACTTTTATGAATGGATTGATACATTCGTTTTTTGTATCTGACTTCTTTTACTCACCTGTGTATTTATGGGATTCATTGTGAGTTGTTACTGCTGCATAATACATCAATGTCTGAATAAGCTAAAATGTATCCAGTTGACAATCGAATTTTTCCAATTATTGCTTATTCTAAATAGTGCTGCTATTAACATACTGTACATGTTTTTGGTCCATAAATACATGAAATTCTATCAAGAAATAATAGTAGATTTCAAGAGGATAAGATATAAATATACACAATTTTTAAAGATAGAGTCAAAGGGTTTTTAAAGCTGAAAAATATCACCTTCTATAAGAAGTGTGTGAGGGCTGTTACTACATAGCCATGCCAATCCTTGGTAGTTTCTATCTTATTCATGTTAGCAAAGTGGGTAGAATGGGTTAGTTCAATGCTTTGTTTTATATTTCTCTGATCTATAAAGAGGTTGAGTAACTTTTAGTATGCTTATTAGCCATTTGAATATTCTTTTCACAGTGTTCCATTTAGATTTTTTTGTATATTTTTATCGGAGTTCAATTTGCCAACATATAATATAACACCCAGTACTTATCCCGTCAAGTGCCCCCCTCAGTGTTTGTCACCCAGTCACCCGATCCCCCTGCCCACCTCCCTTTCCACTACTCCTTGCTCGTTTCCCAGAGTTAGGAGTCCCTCATGTTTTGTCATCTTCTCTGATTTTTCCCACTCAGCAAAAAGCCGAGACACCTGCACCCCAATATTTATGGCAGCAATGTCTGTAATAGCCAAACTGTGGAAGGAGCCTCAGTGTCCATCGAGAGAAGAATGGATAAAGAAGATGTGGTATATATATATACAATGGAATATTATTCAGCCATTAGAAACGACGAATACCCACCATTTGCTTTGATGTGGATGGAGCTGGAGGTTATTATGTTGAGTGAAGTAAGTCAATTGGAGCAGTCCAATCATATGGTTTCATCCATTTAGGTTTTTAACACAGATTTATTTGTTTATCTGTAGGAGTTCTTTATATCTTTTGGATACTAGTTCTTTGTTGAAAAGATACATAATCAGATTCGGTCTACATATCACCACCACCTAGTTTTAAAATATCATTATTTCTGACCTGGAGTAGTAAAATAACACCTTAATGTCTTAATTTGTCTTACTTCTACTGGAATCATATTTATTTTTAAGGAATCTCTTGGTTGAAGTATAGTATACATAAGGAAATGCCCACAAATTATAACTTTACAGCTGGATGTGTATCCGACACATTTAATCAAATTAAATTAATTATCAAATTAAATTAATTAATCAAATTAATTCAAAATATTTTCTCATTTCCATTATCATTTCTTTAACTCTGGTAATTTAAAAATATACTAATTGATGTCCTGACATTTGGAGATCTTCTATTTACCTACTCCTAATTGATTTCTAGGTTAATCTCACTATATTCAGACAACATACTTGGAGTTATTTCTCTTAAAATGAAAGGCAGGTTGGGATACCTGAGTGACTCAGTGGTTGAGAATCTGTCTTTGGTTTAGGTAGTGATCCCGGAGTTCTGGGATTGAGTCTCACATCAGGCTCCCCACAGAGAGCCTGCCTCTGCCTATGTTTCTGCCTATGCCTCTGCCTCTTTCTATGGGTTTCTCATGAATAAAATAGTCTTAAAAAAAAAAAAAGAATGAAAGGTTTTGTAGCCAGTTTAAAGACAGCTTATCAGTTCTATGCAGTGTTATCTATATGACAATTAGGTCAGATTTATTGATGTTGAGTTTTTTTTTTAAGATTTTATTTATTTGAGAGAGACAGAGGGAATGAACATTGGGGAGGGGCAGAGGGAAGGCAAGAGAGAAAGAGAGAGAGAAGTGAAATTCCCCCCTGAGCAGGAAGCCCAAGTGGGACCTGATCCCAGGATATGGAGATCATGACCTGAGCGGAAGGCAGATGTCCAACCAGTTGAGTCACATAGGTGCTCCTAGATTTACTGATATTGTTTGGATCTTTTGTAACCTCACTGAATTTGTTTAATCTCCTCATTCTATTGGATAATAAGAAGAATACATTAGAGGATCTTAATCTGGCTATGGCTTTTTTTCTTTCCTTTCAGGTTTATCCATTATTATATTATTTTGTGTGCGAACATTTTATTATAATAACATACCAATTACAAAACACATGTCATTGAATTTCCTGTATTTTTTCGTACTTTTTTAAAATTTAAATATGGTTGACATACAATGTTACGTTAGTTTTCATTATATTATACTTTAAAGCTATATTGTTAGGTCCATTCAGATTTATCATTGCTGTATTTGGTCAGTAAGTTGATACATAACATTCAAAATATCCTTTATTTTTTACTAATTCTTCTTACCTTAATGTCTCCTTTGATATTATTAAGTTAATTCTCTGAGTTATAATTGATTCTTTAAACTTTTCCTTACTTCCAGCTTTATGTGACTTTTATATTTAATAATCTCTTGAAAGTAATATTCATTTGAGGATTTTAGTACAGTCATAATATTTATATTTTAATTGAAGTACTTAATCCATTCCATTTAAATTTACAATTGACACTTCATTTAAATCTGTGTACTTTCTATTCGACAATCCCTTTTTTTCCTTACTTTCTTTTGTATAATAAAATATCTACTTTTACCATCTCATTTTACCTTTTAATTAATTTATTTTATGGGTTACCTTATTAATAACCTTAAGTTAGTAATGTCTGATATATTTAATAAATACCTGTTTTCAGGGCAGGAATTTTAGAAAATTTTAGCTGCTTCGTGTTCTATTAATTTTGTTATTTAATTCCATATATATTAAGCATAACATGAAATTATTATTATTGTCTTATATAGACAATATGCATTTAAATTTACACCACATATAACCGTTCCTTATTGCTTCAGTTACTGTCTGCATCTCTATGCTGTACTTCTTCCTGAAGAACTTATTTTTCTATTTCCTTTGGTGCAATTTCTTTTTTTTTTTAAGATTTTATTTATTTATTCATGAGAGAGAGAGGCAGAGACACAGGCAGAGGGAGAAGCAGGCTCCATGCAGGGAGCCCGATGTGGGACTCGATCCCAGGTCTCCAGGATCACACCCTTGGCTGAGGTGGCGCTAAACTGCTGAGCCACAAGGGCTGCCCTCCTTTGGTGCAAATTCTTTCAGCTTTCATCTTTTAGAAAATTCTAAATTTTGCCTTTATTCTTTGTTATTTACTTTAGGGTGCTAAGCTGTATTTGTTTGTGTAAGTGTTTGTGTGTGTGATGATGAAGAGGTAATGATTATAGTATCATGAGAAATGCCTTTGGGAAAATGTCAGATAGATACATGAGTTAGTTTCCTTGTGGGAAGAGGATGTGGTATCTATGCATTCATTTCTCTTGTGTGTTTAGGCTACGTGTGTGCATGATACAGAACAGGTATCTTCATTTCTGAATTTGAATTCTTGAATAAGAATTCTTGAATATCCAGGTTTCCAACAGGATTAACTCTCTGGTGAAACTCATTTACCAAGCCTTATGGAACAATCTGCTGTTAATACATTCTATTAAATTTTTTCATCTGAAATTTCCTCCTAATTCTTGCTGAATATGAAATACTGGACTGATGGTTTCTGTTTTCTTGTTTCAGGAAGATTTTCCCTCACTGTCTTTTAGTCTCTAAACTTCCTGAAGAGAAATCTTAAATATTCAAAGCATTGTCCTTCTGTATCATTTTCTCTAGTTGCTTTCTTTATCTTTGTTTCTCAGCAGTCTGATTATGATGTATATAGATGTGACTTCATTGAATTTCACCTTTTGGAGCTTACTTCATTTCTTGAACCTGAAAGTTTACATCTTTAGCAAATCTGGTAAATTTTTGGCCATTGAGAATTTTACCCTCTTTTACTCTACCCCACTATCCCTTCTCTCTGGTACTATCTTAGTACTATCTGGTACTATCTTAGAGCTTTTTAAAAGATTATTTATTTATTTATTTATTTATTTATTTATTTATTTATTTGAGAAAAGGAGAGAGCATTAGCAGGGGAGGAGGAGCAGAGAGACAAGGAGAAGCAGACTCCCCGCTGAGCAGGAAGCCAGATGCAGGGCTCAATCCCAGGACCCCAAGATCATGACCTGAGCCAAAGGCAGATGCTCAATTTACTAAGCCACCCAGATGCCCCCATCTTAAACTTTTGATGAATGCCTGTGATTTTGCTCACTTTACTTATTTTTTTTTCTGTATGTTCTGCTCTTAGATTGGACAATTCCTATGAAATATCTTCAAATTCACTGACTCTTTTCACTACCATCTCTATTCTATGGGGCTCATTTCTGTTTGGTTAATTTTTATAGTTGTCATCTCTCTGCTGGGATTTTCTATATTTTTATCCATGTCAAGTGTGTGTTCCTTTAACTCATGGAGCATAGCTAAAATAGATGCTTGTATTTGGCAGCTCAGGCTCCCGTAACAAATTACCATACGCCAGGCACCCTAAACAACAGAAATTTATTTCTCACAGTTCTGGAGGCCTGTAGCCCCTCTCTGTGTTTCCTGGGATCAGTTTTCTGGTAAGTTCTCTTCCTGGATGCAGATGTCTGTTTTCTCATGTGCCCTCACATGGACTTCTTGGTGCATGAGTGTGAAGAGAGAAAGATATGTCTCTCTCTCTCTCTCTCTGTCTCTGTCTCTGTGTGTCTCTGTCTCTTCAACTAAGTTACTTCCCTGGGTCCAGCTTCAGGCAAAGCCACAATAATTGCAAAGATGAGAAACTTACCCTTGTTTGTATCAGTTGTCCAAGATTTTTTTTTTTTTATTGAACTACTCTTCAGAGTCCTTTTCTCATCCAGAAATCAGCAAATCATCAATGAGAAGGATGGACTGAAGGGACCTTGCAATTCCTACCGGTTGTGATTATTTTTGCAAGCTGGTTTTCAAATACTAGTTTGATAGTTATTTTATTTTAAATATGACCTTCTCTCATCTTCTGGCTTCTACCATTTCTTCCAAAAAGGTAGGCATTGGACTTGTTGCTTCTTGAAAGATGATATTCATTTTTTTCCCTTTGGCTACTTTTAAGATTTTTCTTTTTACTTTAGTTAATAGTTTTACTATGCTGTGTATATAGGTTTATAGTTCTTTTCCTACTTGGGATTTTTGATACTCTGTCAATGGGTATCTTGATGTCTCTTGTCAGCTTGGGGAAATGCTCAGGCATTAACATTTTAAAATATTGTCTATGTCGAATATGTGTCTAAGACCTTGTAGTTTCCATTTTTTTTCTCTTTATGCTTCAGAAAATATTATTTCTATTGACCACTAGTCCTTTCTTCAGTTTCAACTCATTGGCTGTTAAAAACTGTTTATTCATTACTTTTTGGTTTCAGTTATGAGTTTTTCACCTTTAAACATTCTACCTGAAGATTTGACATAGGTTACAGGTAAATTTATATTTATTTTCATGTGCTTTTTAGAAATATGTTTGTCCCAGTTATTTTAAAGTTCATGTCTGATAAACCAAATTTTTCTATCCCCACTTAATCTATTTCTCTTTGCTTTGTTTTGTTTTCATTTTCTCTAGGTTCTGTCTTTTGCTCTCCCCATCATTTATTTTTATTACATACTGGCATTATATGTATAAAAATGTAGAGTTTCTGAATGACACTCTTTTCTTTCATAAGGGATTTATTTAGGTTTAGTTTTGTTTATTTCAGTAATAAGTTCAGAAGAAAATCACCTTCTTGCCATCAGCAATCAATCTGATTCTACGAGGTGGAGGTTCTTTGTGAGTCTTGGTTTATTTTGGGGTCACACATTTTCCTACGGTCTAAACTTCTAGGGTTTCCAACTTAACCTACAGTACCTTTTAAGGTCCTTCCACATTGGCAATCCCTGAACTCCAATTTATTTCCCCAGCACCATGAAAATGTTAATCACTCTATTTAGTTTCTCATTACCTTACCAGCCACTTTTTGTTCAGTGTTGGCAAGGCTTAAAATTAAGCTAATAATTCAATGCCAAATGTGGTTCACACTACCATCCCATCCCCTTGTCACCTGGAGTAACAGTTTCTTTTGAGATTGCTCTGGTTTCTCTTTAGGCAGCTATGAATTGGCAAATAAGTTAAGGGGGAAAAGGTACATAAAAATGGGACTTGGGGATCCCTGGGTGGCGCAGCGGTTTGGCGCCTGCCTTTGGCCCAGGGCGCGATCTTGGGGACCCGGGATCGAGTCCCACGTCGGGCTCCCGGTGCGTGGAGCCTGCTTCTCCCTCTGCCTGTGTCTCTGCCTCTCTCTCTCTCTCTCTCTCTGACTATCATAAATAAATTTAAAAAAAAATGGGACTTATCTCAATGAGTTTTTCTTCTCTCAGTTTTAGCTTCTTAAGTCCTGAATGCCTTTATAGCTTTCAGATTCTGTCAAACAGATATTTTTATTTGTTTGTGTTTTATGCAGTTTTTGTAATTGATCTCACTGTTTGAGTGGTCTGCTGCAAATATTCTCTCATAGTTAGAAATGAAACAGTATGCTGACATTACCCATTTATATTACTCAGCCATTAAAAATGACGAATACCCACCATTTGGTTCGACGTGGATGGAACTGGAGGGTATTATGCTGAGTGAAGTAAGTCAAACGGGGAAGGACAAACATTATATGGTTTCATTCATTCAGGGAATATAAAAAATTGTGAAAGGGATTAAAGTGGAAAGGAGTGGGAAATATCACAGAGGGAGACAGAACGTGAGAGACTCCTAACTCTGGGAAACGAACAAGGGGTAGTGGAAGGGGAGGTGGGAGGGGGGATGGGCTGACTGGGTGACGGGCACTGAGGGGGGCACTTGACGGGATGAGCACTGGGTGTTATACTATATGTTGGCAAATTAAACTCCAATAAAAATATACAAAAAGTATATTGTCAAATTATGTATCACCTTTAGATCCCATGGCCATTTTCTTTCCCAAGATAAAAATACTCGGAGGGGTCATAGTTTCATAAATTTCATTTCAAATGTAAGGTGGGAAAAAAGGTTAGTCAACTTTTCTTTTTTTTGAAATTTCATTTGAAACCTTTTTTTGTTTGTTTGTTTTTGAAATTTCATTTCAAATGTAAGGTGGGAAAAAAGGTTAGTCAACATCACATATCCTATACTTACTGAAAGTGCATGTTTATAGAGGTCCACACAAATGTTAGCAGAGCACTATCAGATGCTTGATATTCACTCTCTTCCTTTCATCTTCCTTCCCATTATTATCAATGCTTAGGTCATTCCCTCAGTGGTAAGCAATTGTAAAATCCCTAAGTCATATCAAATACACAGAGAACAGAAGGAAAGAGTTTAGTCAGAGACAGAAATCGTGAGCATGCATGCAGCCAGCATTTCAAAAAGGATAGATATTACATGTGAAGTGGTATGCTAGGCAATATAAAGATAAACAAACATCCCTGTCTGTAGAAGCACAAGAATGCTGACTTAAAATTAATGAATTTTAGTTGCACATAATGAATGCTCCAGTAAAGAAGTCAATCATACATGGTGGGATCACAGATGAGGGAGTGATTAACCACCCTTAAGAGTGTCTGAGGCTTCTCATGGATCAGTGGCTCCAAAGGCACTTAGAAGTTTATGGGGCACCTGGATGGCTCAATGCGTTAAACATCTGAGGCTTGATTTTGGTTCAGGTCTTGATCTGAACCATGGTGATGAGCTTGAGCCCCATTTGGGGGTTCATGCTGAGTGTGGAGCCTGCTTAAGATTCTTTTTCTCCCACTGCCTCTGTACCCCCACTCATTATTTCTCTCTCTCTCTGTCTCTCTCTTTCTCTCTCTCTCTGTCTCTCTCTCTCCTCCTCTGTCTCAGAAGAAGAAGAAATAGAAGTAGTAGTAGTAGTAGTAGTAGTAGTAGTAGTAGTAGTTTACTTGTAGGGTGATTAAGAAAGGAAGGTTCTTGGTATAAGGAAAAGCATGTGCAACATTGCAGATATGCTCATATGGGAAATACAAGGAATTTTGTGTGGCCAAAGCACAGCATGCCGAAAGAAATGAGTAGGATATGAAGTGCAATAATAGGTTGTAATGCATCTGCCATGATGAGCCATTTGGCTACATTGATGCTACAGCAGTGGAAAAACAAATACAGGATTTCACTGGTAATATGACCTTATAAGTTCACATAGAGTGATCTGTATGCACTTATGGTAGATTAAGGATCATATTAAGATGTCCTAAAATTGCCTCAGAGACCTACCATTGATGTGTTGAAGAGTTGGAATTTACCTGAAGAGGTCACATTTAATGGCATATTTTCAGACACAAATTATACCTTTAGACCTAAGAGTTTGCTTTATTGGGGGTTTTGGTATATTGATTTTTTATGAAGGAAAAAAAAGGGAATTTTTTAAAGGTATGAAAACTTATTTATCATCCATCACAGAGTAATCTTCATGTCACTACAGTTTTGGGTTAGAAGCAAATACAAAATCCTTACCATTTGACAACTGATGGCTGCTCTAACTATATCTAGTAAATGACAATAATGGCAGTGCTACAACTGCCACCTAGTTAGTGACATTTATTCTTAACCAAATTCCATCAGTGTTGAGCCACTAAGTCCAAAAACTCAGGTTGTTTTGGTTTTGATTCCAGTTACTAGGAATAAAGTAAGTATGCCTTATTACATTTTTACCCATTTGCAATCTATGGGAGAAGAAAATTGGGTGACAGGAGATACATCATTGGTCTTTATTCTTGATGCAGGCCTAATATAATATGATATCCCAGGTCAAAAATAAAGTGCCAACAAAATAAATAATAAAGTGCCATTCAGATACATCCTCTTTCTAGTCAGCCAATTCAATTTGTATAACTTTATTTTCATCACTGTGTGTTGTAGCTACTAAATTAAAAAGAAACAATGTAAATACATTCTTGCATAAGGTGAATGCCCATCTATTTCAGTGTTATTTACATAAATAAGTCAGCAATGGAAGCTGACTACCCTACAAATTTAGTAAGTGTCCAAGGTCAAGAAGTTTTCCATAGCCATCAGACTGTATAACAGTAATATTCAACACTGTCTTGCAAGACTGCAGTCTTACTTTCTTCCACAGTTTTCTTTTCCTTTGAATAGGCTAGAAAATTAAATATTATCTCTTAGTCAGAATAAGCCTTATAGAATGCAGAGTACTGTCTCATTCTTGTTGGAAAAGAGTTATGTGGTTATCAGCCAGATATGTGTCACCTATGACATAAGTCAGAACAAATTTGACTGACTATCCAGAAGATATTCCGAGCTCTTAGAATTTTAGCTATTACACTAGACAGGGACTAAGTGTTCATTGTTTGGAAAAAAGGGTGGACATGATTTCACATAGGTACTTGCTGTCAAATGTCAACAATTTTGAAGGACAGAACAAATGAAGAAAAGTCTTCTCTTAAGCAATCCAGAGCCGGTGTTATTTTAATATTTGTCTGAACTTCTATATCCACAGCTGAATGGACAGATAGCAGAATTTACAAGATAGGAATGGAAAATATTCCAAGTCTTACTGCCCCAGTTTTGCTCATTCACATACATTTATACAATTGTTCTGTAAGCATCAGACATGTAAGTGCTCAAATAGGACAGTATGCCTCTTTTAGTAACTCCTGATGCCCTGGGCACATAGGAAGTTATACTGCTCAAAAGAAGCATAATTCTAGAGGAATTACTATTTGGAACTTATTTTCATTTTCCTTGATTTCCTAAATATGGTGCAATTCTTTGATTCCTGAAGTCCTCTGGATCTTCAACAGCAGGAAACCAGAGATATAAACCAGTTGTCAAGCAGCTCTGGTGACTCTAAAGCATCACCTCTATGTATCCAATATTTCAAATGTTGTCATTCTTGCTTAGACCCTGAACTTTTATTTTTTAAGCCAAAATAAATATAAAATATCAACATACCAACCACTCAGTGCACTAGCACCAGTTGCTAGAAAGTGGATATTTGGATTCTGTGTTATGACAAGAGTAAAATTCAAACCACCAATAGTTTAGAAGTGACTTAGATATGCGTACTGTAAGAATAAAGTAACAAGATATATCAAGGCTTAGATATTATCATATCTATCAGAAATTGTAAATAAAATAGACCATTATTTAAATAGGCTTTAAAATTTTCTTCATAGGGGAATTTAGCAGACATACTGGAAATCAATTTTATTACTGTATGTCTGTATGATGCTTTAAACACTAAATTGTACTAACACTTTTGACTCTGCCTCATTCTCAAAAATTACATTTAAATAAGTTACAAATATTTTCTAGAACCATAGACACCATTTGTCATAGGTTCAGTTGTGTCTCCCAAAACACATGTTGAAGTTCTAATCTCTGGTCCCTGTGAAAGTGACCATATTTGGAATATCTCATACCAGCAAATAACAGTGATAAAATATAGAGGTAAGAATGTAAACAAAGCATAAAATAAAATACCTAGGAAATAACAAAATAGTAAGCAATGTTTAATAAGAAAATTAGAAATATTACAGGTGGCCTGAATTAAGAGAAGTATTATGTCCATGGCACAGAGTCAACGTGGCAAAGTTCTCCAGTCTCTAAAATTAGTCAATAAATACAGCATGATTACAGGCAAAACTTTAGCAGGATTTTTTCACAGAATCTGATAAATGATCCTAAAATGTATGTATATAATGCAAAATATGCACAAGAAGAGGCAAGTCTATTGTGGAATATAATGATGAAGAGTTTTTCCTTTAAGATATGAAAACATATTTTACACTTTGAGTTACTAAAACAGTGTAGTATTTGTATTAAATAAACAGTATGGAAATGAAGTATAGAGATGAAGATGTATATTCTTCCATGAAGTTGGAAGAGCATGTGTCTGAATATGTCCCTGCAAAGTTCACACATTGAAATCTTGAGGTCCAACATGATAGTTTTAGCAAGTAGGCCTTTGAGAGGTGATTACGTTATGAGGGTAGAGCCTGCATGTTGGGATTAGTGCCCTCATCAATGAGACCCAAAGAGTTCCCTTGTCCCTTCCATCTTGTGAGGACACAATGAGAAGTCTGTAACCCGGGCCTCACCTGGCACCCTGCACTGAGACTTCCAGCCTCCAGAACTGTAAGAAATGAATTCCTAATGTTAATAAGCCACTCCTTCTGTAATAGTTTGTTATAGCAGCCCAAATGGGCTAAGAGAGGGAGAAAGATGTTTATAAAGAAGACCCTAAACCAAAGCCTAGCAAAGTTTGATAGATGCTCTTCATCAAAATGAAGTAATTTTATATGTCCTTAAAAGCCAAGTTAAAAAATAAAGGCCTGCAGAAAACATTTTCAACATACATAACAAAAGAATAATCTGGTGAAAAGTAAGAAAAATTATAAATTAGTTTTTTAAAATGACAACACCCTCAAAATAAAAACAAAGTAACAAAAAAGGAAAGAAAATAGCTGATAATAATGAATAGTTCTTGAACTTCACTGGTATTATGGAATATGCAAACAAAAGCAGAGTTAATATTTCCATTCATTAGAATGATAACATTTATAGTTTTACAACACAGTTGGCGGATGTGAGGAAACGTATGTATAACTGTGTGCACTCATAGTTGATTACCATTTTAGGCAGACCTTGAAAGGAAAAAAAAACAAAAAACTGTCAATCTGGATTCTACACCCTGAGTCTTCACTAAGTCGGAGAGGCATATTTAGATGTGTTACCAAAAAAGAGAAAAAGAGAAGAACTGAATAATATTAGAGTGTTAGCACAGATTACATTGTTGCAATTTATTTGAATTATCTAAATATACCTTGAAACTCTCCAATTTGAGTTGCAGGTAATTCTTTTTGGTCTTAAATGTAATGTGGTTGCCATAGAAACTCATTTTTTTAAGAAATTCTTTAAAAGAACACCTGTGTCAATAAGCATACATCTGAAATATGTAAGCTCTTACAAAATGCACTTTAATTTCTTCTATGTTAATATCTGTATTTCACCTAAATAATAAAGATTAATAATTTGTCTCATAACTGTATCACTTTAGGCTAAAATGTCTCCAATTTATGCACAACTACATTTTTCATGATTTTCTGGGAAAGCAAAACAAAAATTCAGTACAAATACTCTTTGAAATGATTACTTTTTTCTCTAAATAGAAGGGAAGGGAAAGGAAAGAGACTGCAGATTTTGAGGAAGAAGGAAGGCTGGAATGGAACCTTGATTAGTGGAAGTATTTTAAAGAAATTTAAAATCCACCTGGCACTCAGATATAAAAAGCAATGAAGATTGAGCTGCTTCACTGACATTTCCTTCTGGATTGCAGAAGATTGTAATGACTCATTCTTCATTGCTATGCCAGTCTATCTTTCCAGCACAAGGCTTCATTAAGGTTAAAACAAATGCAAAAGCAAAATGCAAGGCTATTTGTGTCAGTGTGGTACTGGCAAGTTTTAGTGACCTGTCATAGTGACATAAACCCCAATGTGCCCAACTGGAAGCTCCACAGGCAAATGTGTCTAATGATAGGGACTTCAGGAAGAACCTATATAGAAATAAAATTGGAAGTCTCTCTAATGCTACCTGACAGCATGTAGACTGACCTTCACAGGCATTAGTGTGACATAAAGGATGCCTGAGTAACCAGGCACAGAGAAATATAATTGGCCAAGTAAGGGATTTTAATAGAGTGTATAAAAATGTGTGGAGACAGAGAGGTACTGTCTCTCTTCTATGTAATTTTCTAGCAATGATAATCATGTGTCTGTTGAATGAAAGCTTGGATGAATCTAATTAAGTCTTTATAGAACAGCAGCAATATTAAATAAAGTATGACCATAAAATGCTATCTGTGTGTGCTTTAAGGTAACTTTTTCACATGTGAAAGTTTTCAGATTAAAAGTCAAGATTTAGGAGCACCTGGGTGACTCAGATGGTTAAGCATCTGCCTTTGGCTCAGATCATGATCTTAGGGTCATGGCATCGAGCCCTGAGTCAGGCTCTCTGCTCAGCAGGGAATCTACTTTTCCCTCTCAGTCTCCCACTGTGTTCTCTCTCTTTCAAATATAAATAAATAAATAAATAAATAAATAAATAAATAAATAAATAAATAAAGTCAAGATTTATCCTGAGATCTGGAACAGGCTGAGGTTCATTGGAAATATATTCCTAATTTTGCTATATGATTATATTACACTATTTTCTGCAAGGGGTGTACTCTATGTGTGTGCATGTGTGTGGGTGTATGTGAATGTGTGTACCAGAGGGGAAGGAATGGATGGATGAAGAATGAAAACCAGAAATATTGTTGTTCCACATTTTTCATATTGCTTATCAGTGCTTGGCTCTTAAATTTCTGCATAAAGGGAACTTGAGGGAGAAATGCTTGTTTGTAGAACTTTACTTGAAGCTGAATATCATATGTCTTAGATCATATGTTTATTTAGGGTGGTTTGCAGAGCTAATTAAGATTTCATAGTAGGGGTGCCTGGGTGGCTCAGTGGGGTAAGCATCTGACTCTTGGTTTCAGCTCAGGTCATGATCTCAGGGTCAAAAGGGGAGGAATCAGCCCCATGTCAGGCTCTGCACTCAACACTGACTCCTTGAGATTCTCTCTCCCTCTTTCTCAGCCCTTCCTCTCTAAAATAAATAAGTATATCTTCAAAAAAATTCATAGTAGCTAAAGCCCTTCAAGGCTCTCTCTTTTGTGTATTCATTGCTACTGATGTTATGATATTCCTCAATACTTAATCCTAATGTGATGTAAATTACCATGAGGTTATGATGGTATGGCAGGACATTATGATCTTAAGATATTCCTTTGGTCTCAATACTCTTATCTTTCCATTACAGAATCTCTAATCCTTACATTTTCCCAACCCAAGCTGTACACAATGAACTTGACAGCCACAGATTCGTCTTGTACTATTTAGTTGCATGTAATACTATAATTAGAAAGATAATAGAAACTAGATTATCCAGCATGCAAGCAGTCAGTAGGTGGAAGACTTATTTTGCAGGGTTTTGGGTTTTTATTTTCTCTCTAGAGGTTTCTTGCAAGTGGCATGCCACCATGTGGAGCACAATTCAAGAATGAACCTGGTTCTACTGCTTTCTACTTGCAAGACTTCATGTAAGTCACTTAATATCTTTGTATTTCCATTTCCTCACCTGTAAGTCAGGAACTGTAAGATCCTGACTAAGTAAGATCTTTCTTATAGGATAACCATAAACATTAACTGAAAGTATAGAAATGACATATGTAAAAAGTACCTGAAGAAAAGGAAGCACTCAATAAATGCCAGCCATTATTATTCTTGTTACAGGGTAATGGCTGACAAAAACTGCCAGAACTATGCATAGACATGGTCACACTCACTGTTAAGACATCCTTTTGGGAGACACTAAACTTATTCAGTGAGATGCCTTTACATATTTGCAATGAGATGTTGTTTAAGGATTGAATTCTTCATTTTGAATAGCTTTGAAAGCCTACAGAATTTGTTTTTAACATTATGAATCACGGAGATTCAATAAAAGCATAATTTTATTGCATTTTTATCCCTTCAAAAATGATAAATGGAGAATACTAAGTGGCAGACACAATGGGAGGCATATTGATGAGTGAGGAGCTTTTCTAGCCTGCCTTCATGGAGTTTGTAAGGTAGAGCCCAAATTGATATATAAGATGGTTAGTTAAATTGCTCTTTTTCTGATAAATACCAAAAGAATAATTAATTCTTTTTATGGCTCATACAGAGCCAATGATCCCCTTCCAATGAAGTTTCAAAAATATGTTTATTATAAAAATAGAGTTATTTAGAAGAATAAAATTTGTAAGACTGTTATAACAAAAAAGAAAACAGACTCACAGAACATAGAGTTTATTGCTAAGTGATCTTGGTGATTAGAATGCCCTATGATGTATTCTCTCCTGTTTTTACAGAAGAGAACCCACACCCTTGTATGTATTAGTTTTTAGTTCCTCAACTGGGGTAGCTTCACATATTTATATAAGAACTCTTTTATTACTTGTCTAAAAATGTTTGTAGCTTGTGTTCATCATTGGTCTTCCAATGCCTCTTCCTTATCCCTTACCCTCTCAAGCAGGGATTCTGTTCTCCTAGACCTTATACACAAGGACTTAGCCAAGTGTTTGGAAAAAAAATAGGAGGAGAAAGAGGAGGAGGAGGAGGAGGAAAAAAGGGGAGGAGGAGGAGAAGGAGGAGGGGGAGGAGGAAGAGAAGAACACAGAATATTTGTCAGTAACAGCTTAGAGGAGTGTAGAACTTGAGGTAAAATGTCAGTTAGATATGGTTGTGGTAGTTCAAAGTAAAGGTGACGGTGGTGTCGTGTAAGGAAACTGCAGCGAGGAATGAACAAGGAGAATTTATGTGAAGGCAGTCAAGGAAGTAGAATGGACAAGATTAGGGTTCAATTACATCATTCAGGAAAGGAAAGGAAAAAACCTGGGGTCAAACCCAGGTTTCCAATTTGGGTACCTGGGATTGTCCCATTATCATGTAAGATAAGGAACAGATTCATAGAGGTAAAAACCAAGGTTTGTTCATCTTACATCCTTAAGACCAGTACTAAGCACAACCTTTGGCAGACAATAAACAAAGAATTTACCATGACTCATACATTTAGATAAACCATGTAAGTAAGCCTAGACTAGCATTTGAAAATGGATAGAGGAAAAAGACTTACAGGAGATGATTTCATGGAAGTAAACCAGAAACCAGAAGACCAAATAAAGACACTAAATATCCCCTTCTAATAATTCATCTGGTTCAGAGGCCAGATGTAGATATGATAAGGAAATTTGGCTATCTAGACATTCTGATGTAATAAAAAATAAATATATATATTTTAATGCAGGTTTTGAAGTATAAATTACAAAGTAAATTTCACAGTCTTTCCAGGGGTAAAGTCTATAAATACTGGCAAACACATAAAATCATGTTACCACCACAAAAATCAAGATACAGGATATTTCCATATCCACAAATATTCCCTTGTGCCCCTATGCTATCAATCATCTTTCTCACACTATAGCCCCTGGTAAACATGGATGCAGTTTCTGTTCTTGAGGTTCGCATATTCCAGTACTTTATGAATGAAATCAAACATTCTGTAGCCTTTTGGGCCTGCCTTCTCTCATTTATCATTATGTATTTGAGAGCCATTATTGTTGTTTCATAATTGGTTATTCACAATTGTTGTTTTTCTTTTTTTAAATTAAACATTTGAAAAGATGATAGATTTTCAGAATTGTACCTAGTGATATCAAGGTTTTACCACTTTGAGTTGTGTGCCAATTGTACTTTCATTTAAGTTCTTTTACCTTTCCCATTTGTAAATATCATCTTAAGTATCAGATGGTGTTATGAATTTTTGTTGTAACCATCATATATGATTTTTAAAAACTCATGAGGAGTGGGGACCCTAGGTGTCTCAGTTGGTAAAGCATCTGCCTTCAGCTCAGGTCATGATCCCAGAGTCCAGAGAATCCACTTCTCCCTCTCTCCCTGCCACTTCCCTGCTTATGCATGCACATTCTCTCTGTCAAATAAATAAAAGAAAAAGAAAACCCCATGAAGAGGATAGTCTAATGCCTTTACCAGTATTTCTGCTCTTTCCTCCTGTCTTCCTCCTGATTCTCCAAGATTTCTTCCCTTAGCATTTCTTTTCTGTCTGAAGAATTTATGTTAGTGGTTCTTTACAAGTAGGTCTGTGAGTGACAAATAATTTTAGTTTTACTCCACCTAACAATGCCTTTATTTCCCCATTATTCCTGAAGGACAGTTTCAAGTGAAATAAAATCCATGGTTAACAATTTTTTAAGATTTTATTTTTGAGGGTAGAGATTACCCTCAACATGGGGCTCAAACTCACAACCCTGAGATCAATGGTCGCATATTCTACCTACTGACTGAGCCAGCCAAACACCCTGACATTTCTTTTATCATTTGAAAATGTGCTACTTCCTTCTGACCTCCAAGGTTTCAGATGAGAAATCCACTGTCATTTGAATTTGTGTTCCATTTAGAGAACATGTCGTTCCTTTCTGATTCTAAGATTTTTTTCTTCATCTTTAGTTCTCAGTAATCATAATGTATCTTTTCATGGATTTCTCTGAGTTTATCCTATTTGGAGTTTATTCAACCTCTTTGTTTTTTTTTTAATTTTTAAAAAAAGTATTTTTTTATTTATTCATGAGAGACAGAGAGAGAGAGAGAGAGAGAGAGATGCAGAGACACAGGCAGAGGGAGAAGCAGGCCCCATGCAGAGAGCCTGATGTGGGACTCGATCCCAGGTCTCCAGGACCACACCCTGGGCCAAACGCGGTGCTAAACCACTGAGCCACCCAGGCTGCCCTCAACCTCTTTGTTATGTGGGTTTATGTTTCATCAAATTTGGGGTAGATTCAGCCATTATTTTTTCAATACTATTTCAGCCCCACTCTCTTTCCCTTCCTCTAAGGAGGCTGATGATACAGTGGTTGGATCTTTTGTTATTGCCCCACAGGTCCTTCAGCTCTGCTTATTTATTACTTTTAGTCTAATTTCTCTGTTTTCAGAGTTCTTCCTGGGCTGGGTGCTTGTTGTAGCAGGGTCCCTCTTATCAGTTTCTTAAGTTGGACATTTTCTCTGGCTAGGGGAGTAGAATCTGAGCCCACTGGAGACGGAGATAGCTTCCCCTATATACTTATTGTCAGTGAGGCTTCTGGTTGAAACCTCTTACTGGTACTGTTATAGTTTCCTATGTTGTCATCAAGACTCCCATTTGACCTGGTGGATGGATAATCATACATGTGACTCATTCTATTGTTACCTTAAGGATAAAAATTACCAGGTCTGAGCCATTTTATTTTGTTTGATAAGGTGGGGATCCTAGGAAGAAGTACCACCACGCATTTATTCCTATCTTGGTGTCTCTAGCCAATTCACTTTCCTCTGTCTGTCAGAGTTCTCATTTTATTGTCTTTTGTGTTACATAACTTGCATTGTAGGTATACTTAATGGATGGAGCATGGAAAATGGGTCTATACCAACTTCTCTGTTCAGAAGCTCCCATTCATTTTTATTGATTAGTAGTATGCCATTATATGGGTATAGCAGGTTGGTGTTGTTTGTTTGTTTGTTTGTTTGTTTTTTGTTTGGTTTGGTTTGGTTTTTGCTATTCACAAGGTGAAAATTATTTGGGAGGTGATTTTTTTTCCGGTTTTGGGAAATGATTTTTAAAAACCCTTAAAATATTTCTATACATTTTATTTTGCAGATATACATATTCATTGCTTCTGGGTAAATACCTAGAAGTGAGATTGTTGGGACAAAAGTACAAATTTAGCTCAACAAGAAAATGCTGAAGAAGATTCTGGGAGAAATTGTATCAGCTATCATCCACCACTCCTAGGTCTGTGACAGGCATATGTCAGCTTGCATAAAAGACAGTAGGACAAAAAGGACTCTGCCCTTCAAATATTGGGGATTTGTGCTCTGCTCTCTGATTGCTTCCTCTGATCACAGAGTGCAGATGCAGTGATGGGTAGACATCATTGTACAATCCCCCATCCTACTATTGAAAGTTCCCCCATTTGGCTGAAGTGACTCCCACAGAATTTAAAGAACTGACATTTTTTTTCCTTTTCATTTTTCTCTCTCTTTTTTTTTTTTTCTCTGTTGGGAGCCTGACTCCTAAGGCTGGAACATTCAAAAACAACTGGGAAAATTAGAAAGTCACTATTCATGCCCAAAAGATTAACCCTCCAAAAGGGAACAGAGATAAGGACCTCTGGAAAACCATAAAGTGGACTAAAATATGCACTGTGGGAGTCCTCCAAGAAGAAGACAGAGAGTGAAAGAGATTATTTGAAAAAATAATGACCAAAAAGCGTCTCAAATTTGAAATGAAATACATGTGTATAAACATCTAAGAAGCTCAACAAACTCCACACTGAATGTATTTAAAGAGACCCACACCAAGACACTTCATAATCAGACTGTCAAAAGACAGAGTATTGAAAGCAGCAAGAGAGAAGCAAATCATCACATACAAGGGATTCTCAGTAAGATTATCAGTAGACAACTCACTAGAAATCTTGGAGGCCAGAAATAAATAGGCTGATATTTTCAAAGCATTTAAGGGAAAAACTGTCAACTAAGAACTGTGTATCTGGCAAAAGAAAAGTTTCAGTATGGCAAGAAAATATAACAGTTATAAACATTTCTGCACATAACAGACCATCACAACCTATGAAGCAAAAAATTGACAAAATTGAAAGGAGAAATAGTTCTAACAATAGTTGGAGACTTTAACACCACACTTTCATAATTAATAGAATGTAACGAATAAAATAGAAGGAAAAGAAGTAAAAAAATAGAGGACTTGAGAGGCGGCTGGTGGCTCAGTCAGTTAAGCCTATGACTCTTGATTTCAGCTCAGATCATGATCTCAGGGTCATGGGATCAAGCCCTGTGTCAAGCCACACATCAGGCTCCACACTCAGCACAGTCTGCTTGAGATTCTCCTTCTCCCTCTTTTTGTGCCCCTCTCTCTCATGGTCTCACTCTCTCTCTTTTTCTCTAAAATAAATAAATAAATCTGGAAAAAAAAAGAACAGAAGACTCAAACAACACAATAAATGAACTCAATCTAACAGACATTTATAGAACACCATTCTCAACAACAATAGAATAAACATTCTTCTCAAGTGCACATGGGGCATTCTCCAGGACAGATCATATGTTAGGTCACAAATTAAATCCACAAATTTAAGTCATTTTAAAAAAGCAGAAAATAATAAGTTCTTTCAAGGATATGGAGAAATTAGAACCCTTGTACACTGATGGTGTGAATGTAAAATGGTAGTCACTATCGAAAATGGGATGACACTTCTTCAAAAAATTAAAAATACATTTACTATGTTATGTGCCCACAGAAATTGAAAACAGGGAATTATTCACAATAGAAACAATACAAGTATCAATCAAAGGATAAGGAAAATGTGGTATATGCATACAATAGAATATCATTCAGACTTGAAGAAAATTTTGATACAACTACAACATTGATGAGATTTGAGGATATTACACTAAGTGAAATACTACATAATTCCACTTATATGATTTACTACAATTAATTACATTCATAAACCCTAAAAATAGAATGTTGGTTGCAAGGGGGTATGAGGATAAAGGAAAGAGGAGTTATTGTTTAATGAGTGCAGACTTTACTTAAAGCAAGATAAAAGGAGTTTGGAAGATGGATGGTGGTGATGGTTGCACAACAATATGAATGTACTTCCACTAACTATGTTTAAAAAGTTTTATGTTATATGTATCTAACCACAATTTTAAAAGTAAAAGTACATTAAGACACTGCCAAGCTTCTTCTCAAGATGCATAAGCCATTATTATTTCCATAAAAAATTGATAAGAATCCAAGTTGCTACACATCATTGCTGGTATTTGATATTATAAAATGTTATGTTTTTGTTTTACCTATTCAAATATTTAGAAATATCTCAGGGGCACCTGAATGGCTCAGCTGGTTAGGCATCCAACTATTGATTTCAGCTCAGTTCATGATCTCAGGAGCCTAACTTCAAGCCCTGTGTAGACTCCATACTCAGCAGAGAGTCTGCTTCTCTTCCTCTCCCTCTATCCCTCCTCCCATCTCTCTAAAATAAATAAATAAATTTTTAAAAACAAGACAAATATCTCTTTGTAACTTTAATTTGCACTTCCATAAAGACTAATACTTTTGGATGCTTTTTCATGTCTCACCTTCCCTCCATGTCTCTCCTTTAGTTAAGTATGTTCATATATTTTGCCAATTTTTAAAATTCATTTCATTATTGAATTGTAAGAGTTCTTCATATGTTTTAGAGACTAGTGTTTTGTAAAAATATATGCTATACCCATGTTGTCTCCAAGTCTGTGGACTATCTTTGAAATTTCTTAATAGTGTTTCTCAAGTCATAGAAGTTTTAAAATTTGATGATATATAATTTATCAAATTTTCTTTTATGGCTTGAGTGTTTTGTGTTGTATTTAATAAATGCCTTGACTTAAATCAGTGTTGCAAAATTTTGGTATTAGTTTTCATTTTTTATTTTGAGTTTTTTTTTAATTCTGAAATTCTATATTTTAAGTTTTATGTTTAGGCTATAATCCATTATGGGCTAATTTTTGTCGTTGGTATATGGTAGCAGTTATTGTTTTACAAGGATGCCCAATTGCTTCAGCATTATTTTTTATAAGATTTGATTGCACATAATTATCAATATAGTTATATCTAAATCTATTATGTTTCAAGTTGTCTATCCCTTGCCCATTCTTTTATTTATTTAATTTACTTTTTAAAATTTCTTTTGGATCAGTTGAGTATTCTTTGTTCCCATTTTATCTCTATAATGGGTCTGTTAGTTATACCTCTTTTTCTAATATCTTTGTGTTGCCATAGGATTTTTCAAGTATATTTTTATTTTATAATGGTGTATATTTCTAAAACATTAACCAATTTATAAATAACTTAAGAAGTTTGTTTTTAAATTTTTTATTTAAATTCAATTTAACATATAATGCATTATTAGTCTCAGGGATAGAATTTAGTGATTTATCAGTTGCATATAACACCTAGTGCTCATTACACCAAGTGTCCTTAATGCCCATCACCCAGTTACCCCATCGCCCTCCCCTCCCCTCCAGCAACCCTCAGTCTGTTTCCTATAGTTGAGAATCTCTTATGGTTTTCCTTCCTCTCTGTGTTTATCATATTTTATTTTTTCCCTTTCCCTATGTTCATCTGTTTTATTTCTTAAATTCCACATATTAGTGAAATCATATGGTATTTGTCTTTCTCTGATGACTTATTTCATTAGCATGATATCCTCTAGTTCCTTCCACATCATTGCAAATGGTAAGATTTCATTATTTTTAAATGATATGTATACACACACACACACACACACACACACATATATACTCTTTATTCATCTATCAGTATGTGTATATATATATGTATATATATACACACATATATACACACTATATATATACTCATCTTCTTTATCTATTCATCTGTCAATGGACACCTGGGCTCTTTCCATACTTTGACTATTATGGATATTGCTGCTATAAATATTGGGGTACATGTGCCCCTTCAAATCCTTATGTTTGTATTCTTTGGATAAAGCTAGTAGTGCAAATCTTGGGTCTGTTTTTAACTTTTTAAGGAACCTCCATACTGTCTTCCAGAGAGATTGCACCAGTTTGCATTGCCATCAGTAGTGTGAGATGCTTCCCCATTCTCCACATCATCACCAATATCTGTTGTTTCTTGAGTTGTTCATCTTAGACATTCTGACCCATGTGAGGTGGTATCTCATTGTGGTTTTGATTTGTATTTCCCTGATTCCTGATGATGTTGAGCATTTTTTCATGTGTCTATTAGCCATTTGTAAGTATTCTTTTGAGAAATGTCTATTCATGTGTTCTACCTCTTTACTGGATTTTTTTGTTTTTTTTGGGTGTTGAGTTTGAGAAGTTCTTTATAGATTTTGATTACTAGCCCATTATCTGATAAGCCATTTGCTCAACTCTATGGTCACCTAATCTTTGACAAAATGAAAGAATATCCAATGGGAAAAAAGCAGTCTCTTCAACAAATGGTGTTTGGGAAAATTGGACAGTCACATGCAGAAGAATGAAATTGGGCCACTTTCTTACACCATATACAAAAATAAACTCAAAATGGAGCAAATATCTAAATATGAGAAAGGAATCCATCACATTTTCTAGAGAACACAGGCAACAACCTCTTTGACCTTGGCTGCAGCAACTTCTTGCTAGACATGTCTCCAAAGGCAAGGGAAACAAGAACAAAAATGAACTATTGGAACTTCCTCAGGGTAAAAAGCTTTTGTAAAGCAAAGGAAACCATCAACAAAGCTAAAAGGCAACCCAGAGAGTGGGAGGAGATATAAGTTAAGAACCTTATAATAGTATATTTGTATTTTCTCATTTATGCGATTTTTGAAATGCATTTTACTGTCTCATATGCCCTCAAAGTTTAGCATTAATATTTTTGCTTATGACAGTCAGTTATTTATTATAGTCATTTAAAATACGGGAAAAAAATTGTATATTTACTTTTATATTTATCATTTCAAGAGTTCTTTATTTGTTTTTATATGTTTTCCCTTCCCGACTGGTATTATTTTTCTTCTGCCAGAAGAACTTACTTTCACAGTTCTTTTAGTGAAAATGTGCCAGTAGTAGGGCTCCTCAGGCTTAGTTTAGCTGAAAATGTCTTTATTTCAAATTTAATTTTGAAATAAATTTTTGTTCTGCATAGAATTGGGGATTATGGGGAGTTTCCTTTTTCTTTCAGAGATGGTGGGGCCAAAATGATTTTGCTACCTGACTTTCAATGGGGCCTGCTTAATAACAACCACAACCACAATCAAGACATCAAGAAAAGGACATTTTTTCCCCACTAGTTGAAGGGCAAAAATCTCCCCCAAATCTCTCTGAAGAATTCAGAAAAAAAGTTCCCAGTATATTGCCCATATCTTCCTATTGTTTATTTACCCTTCTAAGATCTATCAGTGGTATTTCAGAAATATTTTTTCTGCTAAATGAAATTAAAGGAACTTAAATTAGATTAAGCAAAGCCAAATAATAAGACTGATATAACAGAACTTGTTCATCTCCCTTGTCCTGTTTCCCTTGACAGTCATTTAATAACCTATGCCCTCTACAAAAATACAGACAAATGATGGAAGGTAATGAAGCCCACCATTACATGATCATTCACCTGCTATGCTTAATGAGGCTTATGCTATATTACTCCAGGTTCTGCAGAGTCTAAAGCTAGCTGATTTATTTAATCAAGACCCTGATACATAATACTGCTATTTTCTCCTGGTAACTGCCAGCCATAGATTTAGCTTGATGAACTTCAACGCCTCTAAACAATGAACAAAAAGTACAAGGATCCAGTTAAATGGTGCCCTAAGTGTCCTCTATAAGGTAGTTCACAGTAAGTACAGGGGGGACATTGATAATACAGAGCAATCATTTATCTCTTTATCTTTCCAGGCTGCTCTCCCTGGTATGAGCACTGCTATACAAGTTATATTTAGTCTTCATTTAGTGCTCAAAATCATTTTTATTCATCTCATTAGAGAGTAACTCAAGAAAGGTGGCTTATTTAACTAGTTTCTTTTTTTTTTTCTTTTGAGACTCAGATGATCAGGACAATTGCTTAGTTCCAATTTGTTGTTTGCAATTTGGTTTGTGCAAAATTTTCCAATCACATTACCACACAGAAAACCATGAATCAGTGAGTGAGTACTCATTTGTAAACAGCCTAGAATATGTCTTGTCAATAAAAATTGATTCTTTCTGTCTTACACAAATGTGAAAATATAAGAGCTTAAACAATGTAATTTATCCCCAAGCTTATCACCTAACCCCCCCAGTAAGACTGATTGTTTGCACATTATTCATAATCCTCCATTTTATACACTTTGAATTGAATTAAAATTTGCCTTCCATAACCCCATGCTTTCTTTCAAACCTGTTAACATCAGTTATACAGTAAATAAATACAGTAAAATTAAACAAAAACCATTTTTGCTTTTTGCTATGTCTTCTGGAGGTAACTCTTTGGTTAACTCAACTCACTCAACTTGTTAAAGAAAGAACCTCATAGATCAGGCGTGTTTGGTGTCTTCTAGTTTAGTACCATTAGGGAGAGGTGATGGGGCCAAAGCCAGGACATTAACCATGATGAACTTCACACTTTTACAGAGGCTTTTATATTGAATAACTATGACTGAAAGGCACAGAAATGCTTACTCAGAATGCCCTTATATTCATCTGTTCTCATCCTGCTTATATTTGTGGGACAAGTCAGGTAGAGACAAAGGAATACATTGGCCCAGACTTTCACTGAACTAGGGTCTCCACATAAATTAAGCCTTGAAGTTAAACAGATCACTTATAGGAACCAGATATTTTTGCTCAATATTCTTATTCATGATTTCTTATACTATGCTTCAAAGATTTTTACAACAAAAAATCTGGACTACATCTTGGACTTCACTGTGGCCACACCTGGACTTCACCTTGACCTCTAGTCTCTTCCCCACTACCTGCCAGATACTCCTACTATTCTTCCCATCAGTTGTCTTGGAATCAGCATCCGTCAATACAACCACATTTCTATTTATATTTCTAACCATGTCCCATTGTTCTATCATAGGATTTACCTGGAGAAAAACATTCCTAGAACTCATAGGGTGACCAACCATTCCAGTTTGCCTGGAACTGACTGCTTCCCAGGACACAGGACTCTCAGTGCTAAAACTAGGAAAGTGATAAGCAAATCAAGATAGTTGGTCACCTTAAAACCAATTTCCCAGCCACTAACCTTCTCTGTTCCTTGCCTATTTTTTTCTGTGGTCCCAGCTCACTCCTAGGAATTTTTTCTGCTCCTCACTCTCCATGGCAAAACTTGATAGACTTCTATTAATTATGCCCTTCCTGGGGGCTCCACAGCTTCTGTGGGCCTTCTCTTGATGTACTTTGGGGGCTCAAATATAGCTTTACATTTCTTAACACTATAATTAAATTTAAAATTTAGTTAGTTTCTGATTTACTTACCTCCAGTCAGCTTCGTGTGCCAGTAAATACATTTTTTCCCAACCAGACATAACTTTCAAACCTTACATTTTTTTCTTTCTCCCAAGCTTTTCTTTCTCAATTTAATGTTAATTATCTTGAGACCATCTGAAATTAGGCTTAGAGCAGAGGAAGAATTCAGGTATGAATCTCTGTGAATAACTTATATGTCCTAATGAATACTTACTGTCTCAATTGGTTCTTTTTTCCCCCCCGTTTTGCCTCTTTCTGTTGGGATCAGAGGCAGCTGAATTTTCAAACCCTTTAAAGTCCCAATGGTTTTGATTAACTTTCTTTTACTTGTTCTCTCAAGAGATTTTTGCCTAAGCTCACCTCTTTCTTTTGATGCCTTACTAAAAGCAGAAGGTAAAAGCTAAGTTATACCATATTTGACTCTTTCCAATCTCTTCCCCCAGACTATACCACAACAGGCATATGGGTTGCCTTTCAAATTTTTATGTGACATTTTATTAAATGTTTTACCACTGCATACAAAATATGGCTTTTCCTTGTGATCTTCCATCTGAACACTAGATGATTTCTATTATAGCTGTACTTCAAGGTGCCAATTTTTTACTCTTTCAGGTAATTCAAGAGTTAAATGGAGTGAAAGAGATAATTAAGAGTAATTAAGTTGAAAAGGACCTGCCATATTTGTCATCTGTATTCCATGGCCATCTTGGGCATTCTATCCATCTAATAACAGAAGAGGAAGTGGGAAAGGCAAAACCACTTTGTTGTTTCCTTAGCCTATACATAATTCATATAGTTTCTGTGTACCTCCCACTGCTGAGAACTACTCATGAATTCCTGCGCGTGGGCAGCGGATTTCCGTAATGGGCCACCACTTCTGAGCAACAGCTCTAGCCTTTGGAAGGTGAGGCACAGCCAGCATCTAAATTGCTTTACTCAGGAATCTGTGTCATCTTTCACATATGCTCTGTCATCCATCAGAGAAACAATTTCCAATCTTACTAAACTTAGGTTCTGATCTTCTCTAGTTCATCAAGTTCTCCACATTTCTAGTGCCACCATCAATGGTTCAGGGCTCTGAGATATGGTTTGGATTATAAGACTTAGATTTGGCCATCTTCTGGAACATTCCCTCCACTACACTAAGAGTACTGTTTCTAAACTAAAACAATTATTAAGGCATTCCCCCTTTAAAATCTTTCAAAATCCCCCCATTACCTTCAAAATTTCTCATGGTTTATACACCTTGCATCTGCTAACAATATCAGTGACTATATTCTCTATGCTGATAGGTCTCAATTTTACTGTTACTTCCTCAGGTAGACATGCCCAATCCTCAGTTTCCAGTTAAGAATCGAGTTAAATATTCATAGTAAATTCTCCCCTCATACAACCATTTACCTGAACTATAGTATTATAATTGCCTGATTGCTTTTCAGTATACATTCCCCTATGATAACAGAATTTAAGATTCTTTCCCTTGTGTTTTTATCTGCAGCATCTAGTAACCTTTCCTGTACAGGATGGAACTCAGAAAACATTTCCTGCATGGACTTAAATTTAACTTATGTGACATAAAATCTTGGAATAGTGGCTCAAATCATTGGCCAGTTATGAATAGAATGAAATAGTTAAGTGAAGTCATATTTTGTACATGTTTAAATTGAAGTTGGTAGACTGAATTTCATATGAGAAATCTTTCAGTAACATTATCAAAATGAATCAAACACTCTTATAAGCAAATGCAAATTGAGAAAAACCACATAATAAATATTTTGTGAGATAAATGTAAAGTCTACCTTGGCATCAGGAAACTGAATCTGTCTGGTATAAAATGCTTAGCTAGTGACAAAACTACAAGAAAAAAAAATATAATGTTTTAGATATAATATGAACATGTTTTGATGCTTTACCAACCTAAACCCAAAATTGGTTTTTTTGAGGGCAATACTCACCAAATCTATCCCAGTAAGTACAGGTAAATCTAGTGTCACTGATTCTAGGAAAAATAAAGAATAAGGTAAATCATACTAACTAAAATTGTATCTCAGCCTTGTGTAAAATAACATCTTTTACCAGAAAAAATTAATAGTTTAGTGCTTACAAATGGGTTGCATATTTCTTTGCAACTTACATGATGATAGAATAATTCAAGAATAGACTAATTTTATTCTACTGAGAATATTATTATAAATAAGAGAGTATTTAGAGTTACACCTACAAATAATTTTATTGTTTAAAAATCCAACTATTTGAAATTAAAGCATATTTTAAAATTTCAATTGAACAAATGATTTTTGCTCCTAACGTGCATTTGACATCCACTACATCATAAGCTCCAAGAGAAATGAGTCTTTGCTTAGAGACAGGTTACTGAAAGAAAAAACAAACAAACAAACAAAGAATGATCCACGGACCAGACAACGTGGAGAACACTGATGGAAAGTGTCAATGTGCATTTACTAATTTCATCCCTGCCATCCAAGAAGCAAACATTGAATCTGGCAGTGTTTTCAATCACTGTCTTAAAGATAAAGAAACTGTACCTCAGAGAGCAAGTAGCCTGCCCAAGCTAGGAAACCCTACAGCCAGGATATGGACCTAGGGAGCTTGGTTCCATAGTCCATGCGCTCTCATTCTTGTACAGGTGTGGCTGATAAAATGCTTACCATTTACTAAAACAAGAAGCAGACTGTGAATACAAATGATTAAATCAAAGCTCCTGTGCATTCTCACGCAATTTTTATAATTACTCCCCTCCTCTCTTAGATTCTCCTCTCTTCCTTTTTTCATTAAATTTTTCATTTGGAGATAATTTTAGAATCACATACAGTCCTAAGAAATAATACAGAGACCTTTTGTATACTGTCCTTAGCTTTCTCCAATGATGGCACCCTGCAAACCCCTAGTGCAGTATCACAAACAGGATACTGATATTTAGGAGAAATGTCGATGGGCACCAGGATCACCCAGGCCACTCCTTTCTTGGTCATTTGGCTGAGAAGCTGACTGCTTTCTCTGTGTACACCTGCCATTGTTTCCGGGTTGCTGGCTCCGTGTCTAGGGGATATGATAGGAAAAATAACTCAGAACCCACCATTATATTATTTCTTGGTCCTGAGTCCCTGGCCCATTTTCTGACTCTCCACCTTTCAGAGTCTCTTTATGTTTGTCTTATACATAGGCTATATATTTATTTGGAATTAGCAGAGAAATAGGGAAAATAAGTCTACTTATGGCTTCTAACGTATTTCCCTCTTCAAGACCAATGTCACTAATTCCTTCCTAAGTTCTTATCATAAAAGGCAGGTTAGTTTTCCCAGCTTGCTATATATAACAAAGCATAGCAAGGCAACACAGAGTGAATGGCTTCAACAACCGACATGCGTTTCTTCGAAGTTCTGGAGTTTGAAGCCCACAGTCGAGGAACTGGCAGGGCTGATTCTTTCTGTGATCTCCAAGGGAGAATCTGTTCCTGTTTCCCTCCAGTTTCTGGTGGCTCCTTGTCTTGTGACAGCATGCCCCAACTTCCGCATGGCATTTTTCCCATGCATCTATTTCCAAATTTCTCCTTTTAATAAGGGTATCAGTCATATTGGATTATGTCCCACCTTAATGACTTCATTTTAACATAATCATCTCTTTAAAGACACTATCTCCAAATAAGCCAGATTCTGACATCCTAGGGGTCTGGACTTCAACATATGAATTCTGGGGAGGGACACAGTTTAACCCATAAGAGGAGTTAGTTATTAAAAGGCTCTATGGATTTTTATTGCCTTTAAGAACTGGCCTTAAGTTCCCCACTAGATACACTAAAAAAGTTAACTTTACTATATAAATCCGTATATATACTTGGCTTCTAAAATTTTTTATTTCTTTATTTCCTTTTATTTCTTTTAATTATCTTTTCCAAAGTGAGTAGAGATTTTTTCAGTTCCTCCCATGCTGAGTAATTTTGGTTTGTATCTTGGACATTTTATGTTATGGGATTCCGGGTCTCGTTTATATTCTATGGAGAATGTCAACAGGTTTGTGGGCTGCAGCTGAAATGTCAGCTCTGTTTTCATAGCTTTGCAGTGATATCTGTTCTGTGCCACCCAGTGGTCAGTCTGGGGCTTGGCCAGAAGTCCACCTTTTAGCTTAGTTCTGAGCATCTGACGTATGCTCATTAAGCTAAGTTGCACCCAGAAAGGGACAAACACAGGAGTTCACAAACCTACTTACAGGGCCAATCTCCCAAGCTGCTCCCTATCTATTATTTATTTCTTCAGTGCTTTCCCCTTCCCACAGCTTCCTTTTCAATTCTGCCAGAAACTCTCCACTTCCATGATTGTACTGCCTCTGGACCTAGCAGTGACAGGCTGCATGGAAAGGGATGTAAGCCACAGAATCTAACGCTGCCCTCCCAGAGCCACAGGTCCCTCCAAACAAGGAAGGCTCCCTTCCTGGGAATTTTGACTCTTGCAGTGCCAGGGACTGAGGTGTAAACAAAGAAAGAAAATGGAAGAAGAAAATCATGGAGGATTGTTCCCATTCTTTCTGATCTTTAGAAATTTCCCTTTCTACTTCATGAACAGGAACTAGAAAGTCTTACCTGGATCTGTCCCACCTGCACTGCATGGTCACATCTAGGTTGAAATTCTGTTTTGCCCATACTGGGGGATACTAGAGAGAATGTAAGAGTGCCTCATCATCATTGGGTTGTGCTTGAGTTCTGGTGATCCCTGATCCATCTGACCTCATGCACTATCCAGAATTCTCAATAGTACCTGCTTTCTATTAGGCTTTATAGTTGAGTTCAGTGGGAGTTAAAGGATTATTGTTATTATTATTTACCATTACTAATGAGGCTTTTAAAAATGATTCTATTTTTTTTAAATTTTTTTAAAATTTATTTATGATAGTCACAGAGAGAGAGAGAGGCAGAGACACAGGCAGAGGGAGAAGCAGGCTCCACGCTCCGGGAGCCCGACGTGGGACTCGATCCCGGGTCTCCAGGATTGCGCCCTGGGCCAAAGGCAGGCGCTAAACCACTGCGCCACCCAGGGATCCCCTAAAAATGATTCTATTTGCTATTTATATATTTTCTCTTTTGTGGATTTTGTACCCTTGCTTTCACAATTCTTCCTATTTGGATATCTGGTCTCCCCTTATTTATCTTATGAGCTCTTTCTGTTTCATGTTAGACAAAAAACAATAGTTTGTTGTATATATGAAAACTAAAAGGATTGTTCCTGCTCTTTTCAAAGACCAGGACCTCCTGACTTTGCTTTGACTCCTGTTCATTGTTGCTTTAGTCATGAATTTACATCTGTTACAATTAAAAAATGAACAGAGACAAGCCTTGAAAATTCCCTGAGCAGATAAAACCAGCTTAGTCATACAAACAAAGCTTAATTTAGTTCATTTTGCAAGACTAATTTGTTGCTCTGTTTCTGGAAATCATAAGCAAAATTTGAACTGTTCTCCAAGGTTGACATGAGGTAACCACTGGCCAACTCCCTATCATTTAAGAAAATTCTGATATTATAACCAATCCCTGTGAAAAATAAACAGTCAGTGCTTTCTCACTGTATAAGCTGCTTTATAACTCTAGACCCCAGAGCCTCATTCCATGCTTCAGTTTGAGTGCTCCCAGTTTGCAAACTGTCTGTTTGGTGTGTGCACAATAAACTTTCACTGATTACTACTGTGATGATTCATTGGCTTTACTTCTGTTTTTTTATGAATTTTCGACACATCCATAGTTTTTCTCATTCTCTCTTTTATCACCATTTGTTTTCACTTTCTCTCTCACATCATGTCCTCTGGCATGAAAGCATGCTGCGTTGTACTACTGTGAGAAATCTGCTCTTACATTCACTTCTGTCTTAGGAAATCTCCCCGTTCCCCTGGCCCCTTGCAGAAAGGAAGACTGAAAGAGTCGGTAGTTGTCCTTTTAACACTTAATATTTGCTCCTGCTACACTAGTTTTCCTTCCAATGAAATTGCTCTTACTGAGACTAAAAACCACTTCCATGTGACAAATCCAATGGTCACATTTCATCTCCCTCAACCTCTTCCAACATCCTTTCTTTGAATTCCTGAACGCATCCTTCAGTTGCTGTTTCTGCTAAAATGCATTCTTTGGGCCCTCTTCTTCCTAACTCTAAGGGCTAGAATATCTCCTGGCTCCATCGTAGACATCTTCCTCTTCTCTTTTTGTATTCTTGGTTACAATTCTCAACAAACTAGGAATAGAAACAGACTTCCTCAACCTGGTAAAAGCTATCTACAAAGACCCTATGCGTCACGTTATTCATAATGGTAAGAGATTATACACTTTACCCCTAAGATCTGACATAGGTGTGGTTGTACACACACAACTCCTATTCAACAAATTATTGGAAGCTCTGGTATGTGTAGCAAGGCAAAAAGAAGAAGCAAAAGGTATACAGATGGGAAAGAAATAAAAGTTTCTTGTTTGTAGACAACATAATTATTATGCTAGATATTCACAAAAAACCACAGAGAAAGTACTAGAACTATGATGTTAGTTTAGGGATCACACAGATCATAAGGTAAATTTTCAAATAGCACCCTAGCAATGACCACTTAAAAATTAAAATTTTAGGGACATCTGGGTGGCTCAGTGGTTAAGCATCTGCCCTTGGCTCAGGGTATGATCCTTGGGTGCTGGGATCAAGTCCCACATCAGGCTCCCCACAGGGAGCCTGCTTCTCCCTCTGCCTATGTCTCTGCCTCTATGTGTCTCTCATGAATAAATAAATTAAAAAAATCTTTTTTAAAAAAATAAATTAAAATTATAAATATTAACATTTAAAATATACCAAACATCATGAAATCATTTCGTATAAATCTTCCAAAATGTGTGCAAGATCAGTATACTGAAAACTACAAAATACTGATTATAAATATCAAGGAAAATCTAAGTAAATGGAGAGAAACATCACACTGATTGATTTAAAGACTCAATATCAAACAGCATCGATCTTCAAGACTTACTTATAGATTCAATTCAATTTGAAGTAGATAGTAGAGGAGATTTTTATATAAATTACCAAAATGATTCTAAAATTTATAAAGAAATAAAAAGAAACTGGAGTAATTCATCAGTTGTGTAATTATTGAAAATGACATCTGAAACTAATGACGTACTATGCGTGCTAATTGAATATAATTTTTTAAAAGATTTTGTTTATTTATTCATGAGAGACACAAAGAAAGAGACAGAGAGATACAGAGACACAGGCAGAGGGAAAAGCAGGCTCCATGCTGGGAGTCTGAGGGGGCACTCGATTCCAGATCTCCAGCATCAGGCCCTGGGCTGAAGGCGGCGCTAAACCACTGAGCCACCCGGGCTTCCCTGAATATAAATTTAAAAAAACAAACTAGAATAGCAAATTCTGAAAAAGAACAAAATTGGAGAACTTACAGCATCGAAATTAAGTATTTATTCTAAAGTATACTTGGAGGCAGTATTTACATATAAGATCAATGGGACAGGAGAGAAAGCCCAGGAATGGGACCATATAGAGAATCATTTGATTTTAGATAGAAGTGCAAAGGTAATTCAATGGAGAAACAATACCTTTTCTAAAAATAGTGCTAGAAGAATTGGATGTCTACAGGAAAATATTTTTTAAAAATTATTCGTATCCTGCATCCTATAAAAATTAACTTAAAATGAATCATAAATGGAAAGGTCAAACTTTTCTAGAAGAAAGTAGAGAAGAAAATCTATTGGACATCCACATGCAGAAGAATGAAACTGGACCATTATCTTACACCATACACAAAGATAAACTCAAAATAGATGAAAGATCTAAATGTGAGACAAGATTCCATCAAAATCCTAGAGGAGAACACAGGGAACACCCTTTTTGAACTCAGCCACAGTAACTTCTTGCAAGATACATCCATGAAGGCAAGAGAAACAAAAATGAATTATTGGGACTTCCATCAAGACAAGAAGCTTCTGCACAGCAAAGGATACAGTCAACAAAACTCAAAGACAACCTACAGAATGGGAGAAGATATTTGCAAATGACGTATCAGATAAAGGGCTACTATCCAAGATCTATAAAGAACTTATGAAACTCAACAGCAAAGAAACAAACAATCCAATCATGAAATGGGCAAAAGACATGAACAGAAATTTCAGAGGAAGACACAGACATGGCCAACGAGCACATGAGAAAATGCTCCGCATCACTTGCCATCAGGGAAATACAAATCAAAACCACAATGAGATACCACCTCACACCGGTGAGAATGGGGAAAATTAACAAGGCAGGAAACCACAAATGTTGGAGAGGATGTGGAGAAAGGGGAACCCTCTTACACTGTTGGTGGGAATGTGAACTGGTGCAGCCACTCTGGAAAACTGTGTGGAGGTTCCTCAAAGAGTTAAAAATAGACCTGCCCTACGACCCAGCAATTGCACTGTTGGGGATTTACCCCAAAGATACAGAGTCAGTGAAATGCTGAGACACCTGCACCCCGATGTTTATAGCAGCAATGTCCACAATAGACAAACTGTAGAAGGAGCCTCGGTGTCCATCAAAAGATGAGTGGATAAAGAAGCTGTGGTCTATGTATACAATGGAATATTACTCAGCCATTAGAAATGACAAATACCCACCATTTGCTTCGATGTGGATGGAACTGGATGGTATTATGCTGAGTGAAATAAGTCAGTCGGAGAAGGACAAACATTATATGTTCTCATTCATTTGGGGAATATAAAAGAAATAGTGAAAGGGAATTAAGGGGAAAGGAGAAAAAATGAGTGGGAAATATCAGAAAAAAGATACAGAACATGAGAGACTCCTAACTCTGGGAAACGAACAAGGGGTGGTGGAAAGGGAGGTAGGTGGGGGGTGAGGGTGACTGGGTGATGGGCACTGAGGGGGGCACTTGACAGGATGAGCACTGGGTGTCTTGCTATATGTTGGCAAATTGAACTCCAGTTAAAAAAAGAAAAGAAAATCTCTGTGGCTTTTACTAAGGCCAAGATTTCTTAGACTTGGCACCAAAAAATGACCCATAAAAGATAATATTGAGTAACTGAACCTCACCAAAATTAAGAACTTATGTCTTTGAAAAGCACTCTTAGATAAAAAGAAATAGCCCACAGACCAGCAGAAAATATGCATCAATCACATATTTGATAAAGGGGATTGTATTCTAAATACATAAAGAACTCTCAAAATGTAATAATAAACAAACAATTCATTTTTAAATATCCAAAATATTTGAACATATACTCCAAAAAGATGACAAGTGGATATCAAAGAAATATATTTACAAGTGCCCTACATCTCTTGTTATTATGAAAAAGAAAATTGAAACCACAATAAGAAACCACAGCATGTTTATTAGAATGACAAATAAAAATTGATGAAACCAAGTACTGACAAAAGCATATAAAATTCTTTTACATTGCTGATGAAAATCCAAAATGACACAGTAAGAGAAAAACTTAAATATTGTAAGTTCAAGAGAGGTGTAGTGTTTCAAGAAGGAGGAATGAATCAACCAGTTCAAATGCTTCTAAGAAATCATGTGACTCAGAGAGTGTGAAGTGAAAATTGGATTTTGCAAAATAAATGTATTACTCAAGATTCTCTAGAGAAACAGAACCAATAGCCTCTCTCTCTTTCCCTCTTTCTCAGTCAAAATTGGTTTACTCAGTATGGAGGCTGAGAAGTCCTATGATCTGCCATCTGTCAACTGGAGATCCAACAAAGCTGATGGTGTAACTCCACTCTGAGTCAGAAGGCCTGGGAACCAGGGTTGCTGAACTAGTCCAAGAGCAGGAGATTACAGATGTCCCAACTCAACAGACAGGCGGGAAGGGAGAATGGCAGGAAAGGAATATGATTTAGTTAACAATGGAGCTGTTAACACAACAACACAACTCCAGGTAATGATTTCATTTTTATGAGCCAGCATATAGATCTGTATCTATGTTAAAGTGTAGATGCACATGTAAAACAAAATGTAGTGAAAAATACCAAAGGATTTTTTCTGTCACAGGTATACATAACCCTTGCTTAGAAAACTATATCACTTCTTGAAGTTTGTCGTCCGAGTCTGTACAGCAAGGAAAATGAATATATCCCTGAGAAAAGACGTGTATTTGAATCTCATTCTCGTCTCTGTTGTTCATGGACAAATGGGATAACAATCTTATCTTTTTCCTTTTTCTTTTCTTCCAGGATAACAGGTTTTAAGGCATTTTTTAAAAATTTTACTCTTACATAAAAGCAAAAATAAGCAAACAAAAAGTAAAGCACCTAAGATAAATTAGAAAAGCAAGAGAGATTTGCAGGATCTGAAGTGAACACATTTTTTCTTATTGTAAAATTAAACTTCATTGTAAAAATCTTAGTGAAATAATTTCAATGAAATATTTAAAATTTCCACTATCTAAAATCCACAAAATATAGGCATATAATCATTCCTTTCCTGTAGCTAATTAAATAAATAGCTATTTTAAATCATTCACACAAGGCACTTGTCAACTTTCCTTTCCCAGAGATTTATGTACCCATGGCTCCAACTCAACAAATTTTTCCTTACTCCCATGCCTATCCAATATGTTTCACTTGGCACAGAACACAGTCCCCATTCTTATCAACAAGCAGGTGCCCAGTGTGCAAATAATTTCTCAGGAAGGATATACGTTGGAATAGTAGGCACTGCCCTCCTTATTCAACCAATACTAGACTCCATGAAAAATCTTAGACAATCTCAATCCTCAATAGTGTAGCAATTACCCAGTGAATTTCCTTTTGCTTCGGTATAGTAGAAAAGACCAAACTGATGCATACAGAGAGAAGTGAATTTTCTTTCATCATCAACTCCCTCTCACAATATTATTATCTTTTTGTTGTTCATCTGAAAGTCAGACTAGACTAGAAGCTAGAGGCCAAAGAAACAATTGTTTATCTGAATCTTTTCCTCAGTGAACTTGGGAAAGAAAAAGTGAAAGGAGAGAACCAGTGGACATGTAATATCCTTTTACTCTGTCATGATCCACTCCATCCGCTCCTCCCACGTATGTCATTTCAGTGGATACTGCAACATTGAGATGGTATTTGCATGCTATTTTTGTAGACGGGAGAAGGGAGGCTTGAGATCTTCTGCTTCTCCTAGTGAAAATTACTAAGACCCTTCTTACACTGCAAATATTTATTTTGTGATTCCCCTAAAAAGAAGCAATTGGAGGACTTAACACATTCAAATTTTTCATTCTGCAATTTCCCTTAAAAAAGATAATTTGAGAATTTATCATGTTATCTAGGATAGGCAGACAAATTAACATTTAATATTACCTCGAGATTTTGCATTAAGTGCTAAAATCTGCATGATTTTTCCCCCACCCATGACCCCAAAGCATATGCTTTTATACTTGAAAGTGAATGCTTCTCTGGTGATTTGCAGAAGCAGAACTTTCCAAGGAAAAGCACTGCACATTTATCATATTAAATGTTGACTTAGGAAAGGTATATATGACAAATGTGGAGTTATACCAAAATAATCATTTACTTTGTTCCATTGATTCAGTCCCGGCAAATGATCAGATTATTTAAAGTAAAGATTTCTATGTGATTTCTGTGTTTTAATATAATATTTATTAACCATTATTTACACTATTGAAAATTGGAATGAAATAAATGCCCAACAATAATGGGTTTGCTAAATATATTGTAGTACAGTTATGGATGGAATAACATACATTAGTTCAAAAATCTTACCTATGTGAAGAAAATTAAATGAGAAATATTTAAAATATTACTTTAAATCCTGATCAAAACCAAATGTAGAGATTAAACCCTATCTAAGTGTGCATATGTGAATGTAGGCACATATGTGTATAAAGAATAACTGCAGTTTATCCATGTTTGGACAGTGGGAAATCATCAGGTACTTTTAGGCAGTATCAATCAAGATCAGGTGTGATTTTAGCAAGAATAATCTGACTTCTTGGCAAAGGATTTATTACAGGCAACAGAGCTGGAGCAAAGAGAGAAATGAGGAAGTTACTGCGCTTGACCAAGTTGGTACGGTGGGATCAGGATTTGAAATAAGGCATGAGCGGAGTACAAATGGCAGGAACAGAAGGGGGTAAAATGAAAAAGTGGTACTGTCCCTATGGCTAGAGATGCCAAGAGGCTCACTACCAGTGGACTTTGTATATCTCCAAGTGTGAACTACCTAGAGGGGCAGGATTCTGGCTGCTTGGATGACTGTCTGAAATCTCACAGAAACAACTCCCAGACTTCAGCTCTTGGAAAGGAGGTGTCTCAGGAGCTCTTCCTCAAAGCAGGCACTTATCACACTTTGCTCCTCCAGTCTCTGGTAGCGCTAGGCCTCAGCAGACCAGCAGTCAATGCTACTGATTTATAGGTGATGGCAAGAATGCAGGCAGAGTTCTGGGCTCCCATCCCAAACAGGCAGGGTATCTTTGGATCTTCCACAGTCAGCTTCCCTGGTCTCTTTTGCACACATTCATATGTATGTGACTTCTGTGTTCAATATTTGCAATAGGATACATTGAACCAAACTCCAAGACAGCTCACAGCACTTAAAATTGGGACAAATATGCTTTGGGACTAAGGGAAGCAAGGGATTTCCCCAAAGAACCTATTAGTTGCCAAGAATCCAATACTGGTCAGGAACTGTAGCTAAATTCCCACTAGTTCCTTCCTGTGAACGCTTCACAAAGACCAATCGCCTCCCAAGTAAAGAGGAGATAATCAATACCAGTTTCTCTCCCTGACTAGCGTTGGGTCTACAGAAGTTCACAGTGGTCGGGTTTGACAGAACATTTCACCTTGTCTGACTTAAAAGTTATTGAGTTTGATTTGCACCCTGAGACACACTATTATAAATGCCTTGGTTGCTACGGCACTTGCTAAAAATAGAGATGAAATCAGATGCTGGAATCAAGAAGCTAGCAGTGTAAGCACAGACCAGGTGAGTCTACTCAACCTTACAGTGACAGCACAGCACAGAGGTCTAGGAGAGTGGAGGGAAAAGAAGGGCAGTGTGGGAGACTGGGTTTCTATGAGACCGGAAAGGACTTGAGGTTGGATAAAATCCAGGGATGCTGCGGCCCTATTTGAATAGATGGCCATATTTCTGACCTAAAGGAAAATATCTATAACAATCCTTTTTATTAACTTTAATCAACAGATACAAAGAAAAGCACATCAATTCTTCAGTTTAAAAGAGTACTTTATACAAAGCTTTAAAATGTTCATTTACATCATCTCCATAAAATAAAATAATCTGGGGTTGTATTTATTAATTGATAATCTATCTTTGTACACTGGGTTATTTTCAATATTTTGTTATTTTAAAATGTGAGACCAAAGATGCTTCTAGAAAACTATTTGGAATACATATGTGATTATTTCCAGAGTACAAACACTTAGAAGTTAAATTATGTAATATAAACATTTCTAAGAATAAATATTTGCTCTAGAGTGGCCATGTAATGCAGAGAGCAGAGCAGAGTCCCTGGAGTAAACAGACATGGCCCCAAATTCTAGTTATGCTACTTTATCTGTTGTGTGAAAGTAGGCAAGTTATATTTATTTTTCTCATATGGGCATTGGACATGGAAGTAGTTTTGCCTTACAGGATTGTTAGACAAAATAAATAATACACCTTTCCTGTTTAAAAGTCATGCATGGAATAAGCACTCAATAAACATAATATTGTTTTCATTATTGAATAAAATGATGTCCTTTATGAAATACACTGTGATCCCCAAGTCTGACCTGAATTCCCACATTTTTTATGTAATATGAGATTCTTTTCGAGAGTTTAAATGATTTAGCTGATTCATTTTAGTATATGTCCTGTTTTTCTAAATTAGCTTAAAATCTTAGCTTGGTGCTGAGAAGGTAAACGTACCATATCCATAATGATAGCACAAATCGCTTCAAGTATATTTGAAGAGAACAAGGAATAGTTATATGGAATTTTGTAAAGACTGAGTACTTGATTCCAAACCTACCAGAAACTATATAAATAAACTTCAAACATTCAGCATTGTATTGTGCAGAGAGGAGAGGACATAATCATCGCATCACACCCTCAAAGGTACTTTCGAACCTTTGACCTGGGAGTGTTAACATGAGTAACACATAGTTGTAGTTTTTCCAAGTATCACCCAAGACTCTTTGAATCTGTTCTACAATACCATGGCCAGAGGCTTAGAGGTATAGATCCACAAATCCCTGTTATAATCTCGTATCAGCCTCACTCAAGGATATAAGGGAAGAAGTGAGAGACAAGTTTATTCTTAAGAAGATAGAACCTTCTGTACAAATGATAAAAGAAAAAGTCAAGGTCATCTTTTCTGTATGTAATTAAATCAGGGCTTTTTCCCCCCAATATTTTCAGTAGTAATATTACTATTAGGGATCTATTTAATAAAGGATTCTATTTATTAAGCACCACCCTTGTGCCAGACAGTTTAAATATATTATTTTGCTATTAGTGATTGATACCAATTAGACAGTGATGAAAACATTTAGAGTTATTATGCTGTGCCAAACAATTTGCATTTGAGATTGAGGTTGATAATTAAGTGAGGGAAAAAATGAAGTGTCAGTTAATATTTTGATGTTCTTTGTTACTCAGGAAAAAATCATATGGGACTTCCAAGCTCAAACTACCAAGCTCGATCGGTGAGACATAAGGATTAAGAGACTAGTAGCCACACCCCTGAGAATGTTCAATGGAAACATCTGTCAGCCAACAGACCTCTGCTCCATTTCAGACAATGTCACCAATGCTGTTAGCATTACATCAGAAACTCCAGAGTCTAAAGTACCTCTAATGAGATTTTTGAATAAGGAACTGAAATTCTTTCTTTTTTTAAGATTTTATTCATTTATTCATGAGAAAGAGAGAGAGAGAGAGAGGCAGAGACACAGGCAGAGAGAGAAACAGGCTGGGAGCCTGCTCCTCACTGGGAGCCTGATGTGGGACTCGATCCCCGAACTGGGATCACCCCCTGAGCAGAAGGCAGACACTCAACTGCTGAGCCACTCAGTCATCCCAGGAACTGAAATTCTTATACAAGCCTCCACAACTAGAACCTTGAATAAATTGTTCAACATTCCAAATTATCGATATTTAGAAAACAAAATCCAATTGTTTTTCCACACCCATTGACATCTCCCCAGTGGAAACAGCTACCCAATGAAGGCATCTACCCAATGGAAACTACTCTGGGTGAAGTTTCCAATGGTTTCCTGTGGACAAACCCAGTGGATGCTTTTCAGTATTTATCTGACTTGTCAATTGCATTCATCACACATGCCTACTACTTCTTTTTTTGAAATACTCTCATCTCTTGACACTTAAGAGACCATAATCCCAAGAGCTCCTTGTTCCTCCTTGTCAGCTCTTTTCCGGTCTTCAGTGATACAGTTTTGAATAAACATTATTTGAACTGAGCAATCAAAAACAATCATCTCCAATGGATATACTTTACTGTTTTTGTCAAAGATTAGCTGACCATAGAGTTGAGGGTCCATTTCTGGATTCTCTATTCTCTTCCATTGATCTATGTGTCTGTTTTTGTTTGCCAGTATCATGCTGTCTTGATGATTACAGCTTTGTAATAGAGCTTCAAGTCTGGCATTGTAATGCCACCAGCTTTTTTTTTTCCCCAACATTCCTCTGCTTATTAAGTGTCTTTTCTGGTTCCATACAGATTTTAGGATTATTTGCTCCAGCTCTGTGAAAAATGTCACTGGTATTTTGATAAGGATTACACCGAATGTGTAGACTGCTCTGGGTAGCATAGACATTTTCACAATATTTATTCTTTCAATCCATGAAAATGGAATGCTTTTCCATTTCTTTGTGTCTTCCTCAACTTCTTCCATAAGTGTTCCGTTGGATTTAGAGTACAGATTCCTTACCTCTTTGGATAGGTTTATTCCTAGGTATCTTACAGGTTTTGGTGCAGTTGTAAGTGGGATTGATTCCTTAATTTCTCTTTCTCCTGTCTTATTGTTAGTGTATATAAATGCAACAGATTTCTGTGCATTGATTTTTTATCCTACCATGTTTCTGTATTCCAGTATGAGTTCTAGCAATTTTGGGGTGGAGTCTTTTGGGTTTTCCACATTAAGTATCATGTCATCTGTAAAGAGTGAGTTTGACTTCTTTGCCAATTTGAATGCTTTTTATTTCTTTTTGTTGTCTGATTGCTGAGACTAGGACTTCTAGCACTATGTTGAACAACAGTGGTGAGACTGGGCATCCCTGTTTTGTTCCTGACCTTAGGGGAGAAGCTCTCAGTTTTTTCCCATTGAGAATGATATTCCCTATGGGCTTTTCATAGATGGCTTTTATGATGTTGAGATATGTTCCCTCTATCTCTACACTGTGGAGAGTTTTAATCAAGGAGAGATACTTCATTTTCTCAAATGCTTTTCCTGCACTAATTGAGAAAATCATATGGTTCTTATCCTTTCCTTTATTAATGTGATGTATCATATTGATTGATTTGCAAATGTTGAGCCACTCTTGCAGCCCAGGAATAAATCCCACTTCGTAAAAGGATAGTCACTTCAATTAATGTGATGGGAAAATTGGGCAGCTGCATATAGAGGAATTTTCTTACACTATATATGAAAATAAACTAAAAAATGGATGAAAGTCCTAAATGTGAGACAAGAATCCATCAATCCTAAAGGAGAACACAGGCAACAATCTCTTTGACCTCAGTCGCAGCAACTCCTTGTTAGATATGTCTCCAAAGGCAAGGGAAACTAAAGCAAAACTGAACTATTGGGACTTCATCAAGATAAAAAGCTTCTGCACAGCAAAGGAAACAATCAACAAAACTAAAAGGCAACCTATAGAATGGGAGAAGATATTTGCAAATGACATATAAGATAAAGGGCTAGTATCCAAGATCTATAAAAAAACTTATCAAACTCAACACCCCAAAAACAAATAATCCAGTCAAGAAATGGGCAGAAGACATGAACAGACATTTCTCCAAAGAAGACCTACACATAGGCAACAAGTACACAAAAAAATGCTTACCACTTGGCATCAGAAAAATACAAATCAAAACCACAATGAGATACCACTTTACACCAGTCAGAATCGCTAAAATTAACAAGACAGGAAACAATAAATGTTGGCAAGGATATGGAAAAAGGGGAACCCTCTTACACTATTGGTAGGAATGCAAACTTGTACAGCCACTCTGGAAAATGGTATGGAGACTCCTAAAGAAGTTAAAAATAGAGCTACCCTATAACTCAGCAATTGTCCTACTAGGTATTTACCCCAAAAATGATACAGATGTAGTCATCCAAAGGGGCACCTGCACCCTAAAGTTCATAGCAGCAATGTCCACAATAGCTAAATTATAGAAAGATCCCAGATGTCTATCAACAGGTGAATGGATAAAGAAGATGTGGTATATATATATAAAATATATATATATATATATATTATATATAATTGAATATTACTCAGCCATCAGAAAGTATGAATACTTACTATTTATATCAATGTGGATAAAACTGGAGGGTATTATGCTGAGTGAAATAAGTCAATCAGAGAAAGACAATTATCATATGGTTTCACTCATATGTGCAATACAAGAAACAATGCAGAGGATCATAGGGTAAGGGAAAGAAAACTGAATGGGAAGTCTTCAAAGAGGGAGAAAATCATGAGAGGCTTAATTATAGCAAAAAACTTGCTGAAGGGGAGGTGGCGGGGATGCAATTACTAGGTGATAGGCATTAAGGAGGGTAGGTGATGTGAAGAGCACTGGGTGTTATTTACAACTGATAAATTATTGAACATTACATCTGAAACTAATGATATATACTATATGTTGGCTAATTTAATTTAAATAAAAAGACAAACAAAATGCATCTCTGCAAAATCTCTCCCTGGAAATATCACAGCTAACAAACTCTAAGCATCTTCCTTTATTCACCACGACATACCACCATGAATCATTCAGAAGCCAACTTCCTCATATGCAGGCAGTAAATGGACATAATTGGTTCAATATTATTCTGAAGTGTCCATTAGGAGGACTCCCTTGTGTGTCCCCATCTTCAATTATCTTCTCATCTATCACTTGGATTTTGAGAACCCACAACCTTAATAGAGCATTGCCCTGTGTGGATTTGCAACAGTCTATTTCCCATTACTGCTTTTTTGTTCCCATCTCATTGGCCACTGGTCACCATTAGACCAGACTGTGTTGTATACACCTCTGGGGGTAATCTTAAGGCTGCTAAAAATGAATAATTTTTTTTCTCCCTGAAGGAGAATGCTAGACATGTGTGCTAACATGACATTCTTTGGAACCCCAAAGAAAGCTTCTACAAAATTAAATTCTTTAAGGAAAGCCAATTCTTGATACTCTCTGAGTTCAGAGCACAAAATCTTCCCAGGGGTTCTCTGGAAGTACCTCCTTTCTCTAGCTCCGCAACAGAAGCAGCCATGCACTTTTTTCAAGACCCATCAAGAACTCAGAGGGTGATCTCCCTCAGAATTCTTCCCCATCCTACCTTTATTCCAAATCCCCAACACTCAGAGAGGAATGTGACTCTGACTCCTAATTTGTGTCCATGCTGACTCCTAATTTTCCAATCCTCACACAGTTGTCCCATGGAACAGGCTTTGCTTCTGTGAGCCTTACAGCCCCTCAGGGTGGAGGTGTCTCTTCATGGTAGGTCTCCACACAGTATTTCACCAGCTTGAATTGCACAGATATTTATTTTTTCCCTCAAAAACTTTTTAAGTTTTAATTTTCCAACCTGTTTGCCATAGTAAGTATGTGTTCTCAGACACTGTGCTGTTTAAGTTCATAGTGTGGAGAAACGTAACTCACTAACAGTTACACATAACAACATTCACCTTTCCCCCACTTCTGTGTGGTGGGAACACAGGCTGTCTGGGACTGAGAAAGAAGTCACACACCTCCCAGAAGGTGTTGCCTTAGTCTTAAAAGGGGAGCTCCATATGACCTAATGAGTCCTTTCAAAATGTTAGCCAAGGTCCCTAAGATTCTTCAGGTTTTATCTCTATGCAGTGCAAATTCTGTTAGCTATATAAGTGAAATAGTAGTTTTTTAATGATTTAGTGTCTGTTTTGCACACTTATTTGTGAGAATCATGAAGACAGAGGTTGTGTCAATGTGCCTCGTTGCATCCTCAGGTCATAGCAATGCTTGGTGCATAGTAGGCCCTCAACATTTAATAAGTTAATAGTCACCTCTATGAGCCTCTAAATGATGCAGATGTTAACCTGAGCAATAGGCTTTGATGCCCATCTGTAATAACTGATTATTCCAAGGAGTTTATTTACAGCTGCACATGATATTTGTACTAAGCTTTTTTTAAAAAGTCACTATGAAAATCAGCTTTCTCTCATTGGCCATCTATGCCCATGATGAAGCAAGAGACGTGGAACCAGATGTCAGAGCATATGTTTAGACATCTGGGAAATGTTCCCAGTGCAAAGTTCCAGTGGCAGTATCAAAAGTATGGAAGAGAGCTATCCAGAAATGGCCATAGTCAAATGATCATTGTGTCACAGAATTTGTGAGACAATACTCACTAAAAATAGTATTTTGTGATTATTCCCCAGCCATGAGTAAGGGATGATTAGCATGGCAGTGCTAGAGGCCTCACTCTGCATTAAGTGGCACTGAAGTATTGCTTAAACTTCCCTAACCTGGGCAGCTCTTTGCAGAAAGCCAAACCTTTGAAAAATAAAACTCTAACTTTGAGAAAGAGAGAAATCACCAGGCCATCCAACTAGATTCCAAACAATGTAGGCTAACAATGATCATACATGAGAGGATTTCAGACAGATCAGCAGCCTACCATTTTTCTACTTATTTTGGCACTGACACCCCATGACACCAAGGCAAAGATGACAAGGGCATCCCTGGTGGGATCAACGTATCATGCTTCATTCCACACACATATTACTCCTGAGCATTCAGGAATCTGTAGTTGAAACATTGTAAAACCATCATTCAAATGAAAATCATGAGCAACTAACATTGTGAGAAATCATGAAAAACTAACAGTGGATGAGGATTTGTTATTCTATTGTTATTGTATACGTTTTTACCATATTCCAGGAAGCCTGAAAATTCCAAGTAGATGAATACTCCATGCAGATAAAATAAAGGACAGGTCAAGAATATGCTTGTAACCTCTTTCAACTTTATCCAAAAGTTTTCCCAAGAGTCCATTTAATTATAAAGTCACACCAATGACAATGTTCAGCATGTTTACCTGACATTTTTAATGGTGAATGTACTAATTTTACATGAGAGTTCTGGAGCACTCCTCTCTGAGGTTCAAAGCAACATCTGCATCAGTTTTAAGCATGAGGACATGTAGGTTTCAAAACACTGAACTAGAGCTCGGGTCTTGGGTATCTCTTGTCACTTGCAGTTATATGAAGCCTTTAGAGGAACAAAGGCTATTTTCTATTGTGCTGCATCAACAACAAGATAAATAGAGAAGCAGTGGAATTAATACAAGATACAAAGTAGCTGAAAGACCAAGTCACCAGTAACAAAGCCCCAAAACTTGGGAAGTCCTCTGGCCCTGGAGACTTCTTCTCCATGAGACCTGTCAAGTGCACAAAACGAGCCTAATAGCCACCTCAGCAGGACCCTGTTGAAACAGGGTATCTGATTCCAAGAAGCAAAACCAAAAGGGCCACTAAATCACAACTTCAGACAATATGACCAAATATGAAGTCCAGACTCTCAAATTTCAATGTGCATACATATCCCCTAGGGTTCTTGTACTGCAGAGCCCACTGTAGTAGGTCTGGAGTAAGCCTGAAGGCCTGGATTCCTGCCTTACTAAAAATTTCCCAGGAAATGCCGATGCTGCTAACCCATGGCCCTCAGTTTTGAGCAGTAAGACTGTGGAGGGCTGGCAAGCTGTATCAAACTTATTCTGGTTAGCAGCCCTATGAGGTCAATTGCTCTTTGAAAGAAAAGCCTTTAGTCTGATCATTAAATCTAAAGGCAGAGGTGTAAACTAGGTTAGTTCTTTCCAGCAACTTATTTAATGAGAGCCCAATAGCAACACTGAAGCACTTCCACCATGCTCTTAAAAAATCCCGATTTTCTTGGCCACCCCCATTACCATCTTTGAATACAAAGGCACAGATATATAAGCCATTCCAGGATTATAATATCCAATTTGAATTAAATTCAACTTCATGTGAAAAGACCAGCAGGCGGTAAAAGGGCCAGGCATTCTGGAAAGAGTTCTGAGACAACCCTCTGGAAATGCAGGAACCATTATGTTGCTGAATAAGTTATATGTGCATTTAGAAAAACGACCATCTTGTTGGTGGCATTCAAAAGACTAAGGCAGTTATCACCCCAATCTGAAGCTTAGATGTGAAAAGGAACGTATATATAATGAATAACAGCAGTCAAAAGTCATCCATAAAAAGGATGGAGTTTTCTCTGTAAAGGTGCTATGCTTGATTTGAGGTGAATTAAACTAACAGAGTCCATGCCCCCGAGAAGTTTATAATCTAAGATCAAAAAGGCTAGAGCTACTGCCTTTCCTGTCCAAAGAAATAAAGAGGTTAAATTCTCTGTCACAGAGAACATCTATGACACAGCTTAGGGGAATTTACAAGAAAGCAAAGCAAGATTGAATTGCTGTGTGAAGAGATCAGTGAGTACGATTGTATTCCTCTTTCCTCTCACTCAGAAAATCATTGTTCCCTTTCATCTTCATCACTGATTCTGGCCAGCAAAAGTGGAATACCTTGAAGGCAAATGCTTTTTATCCACTAAGAAAAACCAGTGGTGCTTTTGGAACCCTGGGTGGTCCTATGAAACACATCTGGATCTCATCACATTCAATCACTTTAAAGATTAACTTAGGTGATAACATCAGGAACCTGTACAACTACTGGACCATGACTCAAATGGTAATACATGTTGCAGTGTACACCTGCAGCTCTGCTCCAAATGGCAAAGTGGAGAGGAGTTGGTAGTAGCCATTGGCCCTGTCAGCTACAGTACCTTGATGCATGGCTTAAAAACCAAAGCGAGTTAGGTAAGGAGGCTAAGACAGGAAGGATATCATAAGAGTAATTATTTAAATACCACTAGTTAGACCATTTTGTGGAGGCCAAAATTATTTCCAACCTCCAGTTAAACAATACTTAATATGAAATAAATTTACAGTGCAAGAGAAAACACATTTTCTTTAGCTTGATATACAGGTTTTGTGCTATATATACCTCTTTGAAACAATTTTTACCAAGAAAAACTTATGGCCATCATGTTTCTTTACAGATGTTTGTCCCCCCTGGAAACTGGAAATTATTCATTAGAAATGTAAAAATCTCTTAAAGAAAATTAATTGAATGGATCTCATCTGTGCAAGGATGTTTCTCTTATCTCTTCACGCCCAGCCTTGTAGAAGCATTATTACCCAATTATGTCTCCTAGATTTCTCCCCTGACTCTCATAAAAGATTCCTAGCTTAAATGCAAACATTTTAATTCAATATGTCTCTATATATTTATTTCATATATTAAAAGGCTTTAGGCTTAGAGTACAAATAATATTTATATAACACCTTATATCCAAGTGTCTAATACTCTTCACATGTCAAATGAACATGATATGGAGCACCATCAAAATGAAAAATTGGTCCTCCTCTCTCCTTAAACTCATGGTGCTCATCATCATCATTGTTACTGAACCAGGATGGACATAATACTATGCTTAATGGACATAATGCTACGGATATAACACTATGTCAGTAACAATATGGACATAACACACTGGTGTACCTTGACTTTTATTTCTCCTTTAAGAAAATTGCATTAGAATATGAATAAATGGGATTGCTCTGTCTTGTCCTCAGTTTCTTCCAGACTCTTCGATTCGTGACTGTCCACTTAATTCCCAGGTGCCCATTTCTGCTCTGTCTGACCAGTGACTTTGATGGCTGCGTGCTTCTGGCTTGGGAATCCTTGTTTGTGATGTTTAATTGGCTTTTGTGTGTCTGCTTTGCTTTTGGCTCACTGCTTGTCTTGACTTTGACTTCCATCACTTGCAGAGCTCAAGCACTCCTAATTGTCTACACCCTGGGTTGGCGATTAGCTTCCTCAGTTCTGTCCAATCTGTCTCCAGCCTTGGCCTTATCCTCATGTCAATCATCTTGTCCTCCTTGTCACAATTTAGTCATGGTGCTGATAAATGAAGCACCTTCGCATGTATTTCTCAGCAAGGAAATCACATGACAAAGAGTTTGTAATTAAAAGCAGTTGAATGCCAATGTTCAGGTTGTACATTGGAGGCACACAGAGTGGAAGTCCAGCATATCTGCTTCTCAGATCTTAACCACTGCTTCTACTAACTCAGGATGGTGAATGACATTTTCTTTCATATGAAGAAAACAATAGTGTTAAAGAGGTTTGTTTCAGGCTAGTTCAGAAATTGTGATCATATAAAGTCAAAACGGTGGATTTCCAAATGTTAAATTTGCATCAAGCATTCATTAATATAATTTGCTGGACTGCATTTAGATAAAGCCTAGTAGATTCTGTGCAACTGTCTCCAATGCAGAGTGCAGTAGGATTCAATCATTCTCTCTACCAAGAGAATATGTTACTGCCATGTCAAATTACTCACCTTCTGCAGAGGATGAACTTCTCCAGGAAGCTTGAAAAGCATTTCTAGTTCTATATGGCACTGAATTTGTATCATAAAAAGGTAAGGGTTTTTTTTTTTTTTTTTTTTTTACCTTCTTTTAGAAAAGTCTATTACACTACTCAATGCTGTGATTAGAGAGATGGTGACTTAAATCTCTTGAATGTAAAAAGAAAGGAAGACAGCCTTTGGCCATAATCACTGCCTAGCTGCTCTGGTGAAACAGGAAACTCACAAAGATTCCTCTCATCTTAGCTCTTGGCTTAGGAAAGAAAATCTTTGATCTCTTATACCTGCATCAGAATTCTGGGTATATTATGGACATTTTCACCTCACTATATAAACCAGAGAGGAGGTTTCCAGAGATGCTGAAAGATAACATGGAATATTAAAGCAATTTTATATTTCATATCCAGTAAGGAGTCTGGCTAATAATTTAATTCATGTGTTTCTACTCATGTCTCACGTACATGACTTTCTCCCTCCCACATATTATTCAGGCAAATGTACTGTATCTCCTGAGATCTGTTTATTAATAATATGACCACCTCTGTTTAAAAATGATAGCTTTGGGATGTCTGGGTGGCTCAGAGGTTGGGCAGCTGCCTTTGGTTCAGGTCTTGATCCCGGGATCCGAGATCAAGCACTGCATCGGGCTCCTGCGGGGAGCCTGCTTCTTCCTCTGCCTGTGTCTCTGCCTCTCTCTCTCTTCTCTCTGTGTCTCTCATGAGTAAATAAATCTTTAAAAAATAAAAAATAAAAAAAATGATAGCTTCAACTTTGTTCATTCAATATTGAATATTTTTTTTATTTTTTAAGTTTTGAAAATGAGTCATGTTTCTACAGAAAATGTGAAGATCTGTGATGTGTTGAGCACTGGGTGTTATATGAAACAGATGAATTATTGAAAACTACATCTGAAATTAATAATGTACTATGTGCTGGCAAACTGAATTTCAATAAATAAATAAATATTTTTTAAAAATTTTAAAAAATAAAATTTGAAGATGATTCAAAGCAGTATGTAAGAGGAAAGAGTTAAGGGTAATGTAGGTAGGAGTCCTGCAAAGTTTTGTCTTCATTAGGTGGGAAGATCTATAATAGGTTAATTACACATATCACGGATCCCTGTTTATCAATAGTCTTTTAGAAGATCTATCCTAAAAAGATTTTATCCACAGTAAAAAAAAACAAAACAAAACAAAAAAACAAACAAAAAAAAACCAACACATTCAAAGCAACAATGCAGCTAATTATTAGGACAACTGTCAACTTTACCCAACTTTAAAATATATTTTTAGTGTGTAGTCAAAATGTGCAAGAATGATTAGTGGTGGTAATGCAAATATCAAGTGTTGGGAGGGTAGACATCCAGTCATATTTATCATGAATGCCCCAGTTGCCTGATCTAACAGCAGAAAGTCAATAAATGTTGGTTATATGTTGAATGGATGAGTTATTAATTAGCAATCATTTATATTCTGATTGAAGTAGGCAAACTATTTAACCTATAACTGGAGAGAAATCACTTAGTTATCTAACTTAGACTGCAATAAGTTGTCCAAGTGAAGCTGAAGAGAATTTGAAAAGCTTTTAGACATTTGGTACATATGTTGTCAAAATCACAGCTCCAGATGGCTTTCCTGCTATTTCACTTGGTGAGGAGACCACTATCAAAGAAGATATTAAAGCCTCCAGTTCTACTCAGTGCCAGACTTTGTCTTTATTGTGACTTTCTTTCCCAATACAAAATTAATACATTTACACCATATAAATGAGAGCATAGAAAAAAGCAGCAGTAAGATAATAAAAATCAGTCATGACTCTAGCAAGGGCACTCTCTACAATTTCTTAGGTTAAATCCTTTTCCTGTTTATTATCATTTGACTGTTTTTCAAAGAAACCAAATAATATATGGTGTATTGAAATATGCCTTTTTAAAAGCAAATATACATGTTATGAAATATGATTCTATAATATTTTAACTCTGTACATAATTTTCTGTGGCTAACTGTGCTGCTATTTTTAAAAATTCCTTTGGATAGATTCTAAGTTTATCTCAATGTTCTGATACGATAAATTTTAAAATCTGAAAATATTTCCAAGATTTTCTTCAAGCTATCTTTATATAAATAGAGTTGCTTGATCAACAATTTTAATAAATATTACCAAATTGTTTTGCAGAAAATTTGCATCAATTTGCCATCTTCCTGAAAGTTCATAACATTTCATTTTTCACCTCACTGTCATCAATAATGTGTATCATTCATTTTCATCATTCTCAATTTGACTAGTCAAAGACATTGTAGTAAACATCAACAATGTTTGCATATGCTCATCTGTTTTTTTGTATCTTCTACAGAGAAGTGATTATATGTATCCTTAATCCATTGTTTCTAATGATGTGGGTTTTTTTCTTATAGATTTGTAAAGGTATTTTAAATATTAGAGGTATTAATATTTTGTTTGTCATCTATACAGAAATTAGTTTTAGACTTAAGAAATTTTTTCACCCCCAGCTTTTTAAAATGTTTTTTGTATATTTTTTTATTGGAGTTCGATTTGCCAACATATACTATAACACTCAGTGCTCATCTTGTCCAAAGATACAGATGCAGTGAAAGACCAAGACACCTGCACCCCAATGTTTATGGCTTTTTTTAAAGATTTTATTTACTTATTCATGAGAGACACAGGGAGAGGCAGAGACACAGGCAGAGGGAGAAGCAGGCTCTATGCAGGAAGCCCGATATGGGACTCGATCCCGGGTCTCCAGGATCACACACTAGGCTGAAGGCAAGGATTCAACTGCTGAGCCACCCAGGCATCCCAACACTCCCAGCTTTTTATCATAGGTAGATCATCGACTTGGTAAAGTCTGTGACCAACAGACATTAGGGCATTGTCTTGGCTATGAGACACCAATAAAACTCATGTTTGCACCATAATTTGATATGACTGAGGACACATCGCAAAATGCAGGGTGACTTTTGGGACCATCCAAATAAGCACCTTAAGCCATAAAAATGACCAATACATATCTATTCCCATTCTGTAGGTTGTCTTTTTGTTTTATTGACTGTTTCCTTTCCTATGCAAAAGTTTTTTATCCCGATGAAGTCCCAATAATTCATTTTTGTTTTTGTTTCCCTTGCCTTTGGAGATGTGTCCAGCAAGAAGTTGCAGCAGCCAAGGTCAAAGATGTTGTTGCTGCTCATGTTCTCCTCTAGGATTTTGATGGATTCTTATCTCACATTTAGGTCTTTCCTCTATTTTGAGTTCATCTTTGTATGTGCTATAAAAAAATGGTCCAGTTTAATTCCTCTACATGCGGCTGTCCAATTTTCCCAATGCTGTTTGTTGAAGAGACTGTCTTTTCCATTGGATATTCTTTCCTGCTTTGTTGGAGACTAGCTGACCATAAAGTTGAGGGTCCATCCCATGTACCCGCACCCCAATATTTACAACAGCATGTCCACAATAGCTAAACCATGGAAAAAGCCCAATTGTCCATCAACAGATGAATGGTTAAATAAGATGTGGTGTATAGATGCAATGGAATACTACTCAGCCATCGAAAAGATGAAATCTTTCCATTTATATCAACATGGGTGGAACTGGAGGGTATTATGCTGAGCAAAATAAATGAATCAGAGAAAGATAATTATTATATGGTTTCACTCATATGTGGAATTTAAGGAAAAAAAAATCAGAAGATCACAGGGGAAGGGAGGAAAAAATCGAATAAGATGAAATCAGAGAGAGAGACAAATCATAAAAGACTCTTAACTCTAGGAAACAAACTGAGGGTTTCTGGAGGGGAGGAGGGTGGAGGAATGTGGTAACTGAGTGATAGCTATTAAAGAGGGCATAGGATGTAATGAGCACTGGGTGTTATATGCAACTGAAGAATTACTGAATTCTATGTCTGAAACTAATGAAACACTATATGTTAACTAACTGAATTTAAATAAAAAAGTTAAATTTTTAAAAATGACCAAAAAAAATTTTATATATGCATTCATTTAACAAAATGCACTGGACCACTGCTGTGTGCCAGATACCACATTAAACAAGAGAAGTGTTTAAAATACTATCACTGTTGAAACTGACTCTATGCCAAGCAAGTCTGTACTATGTACTGCTAAATCACATAGGTATCAATAATCTAGCAAGTAAGTATGAGTGAAATTAGGAAACAAATAGAATTTCATTAGTTGTTCATCATGGGTGCTACTGATGAGACATATGAATCCATAGAAGATGTCTTCCTTTACTCTTTCTTATGGATGTACCATGATACTCACCTATATTTCTGCCAATTGTGTATTAAGGATGGAACAAGTTTCACAAAGTCACACAATAGAGGTTAAATAAAAGGATTTAATAGAGAGAAAAAGAAAGCTTAAAAGGCTGAAGGATGCTGAGAGAAGAAAAGGTCACCTCCTGCTTCCCTATCACACATAGGTAGGGAAGCTGAGGCCAAGTGCTCCACTCTGTGAAAGGGCACAGCTCCATGATATCCTGCTTTTCTCTGAGGGAAGCAAGATGAGTTACTGTGTCAGTGGGACATTTCAGAAGCTGTCTGGCACTCAGCCACCTGGATAGGGGTGCCAACTATTTATAGGAGTTATGTAGGAAAACCGGTCATTCAGCACTTGGAAAACGCAGAGCCTGTGGGAAGGTGAAGCCCCAGTGCTGGGGAAGAAAGCCTGCTATCCCAGGGGAGCCTGGAGAGAAAGCCCAGCGTTCCAGAAGAGGCTCAGCTGGACCAGGACTTATCACTAGGGGAAGAGGACATCTCAGTCCTAATTAGTTCATTGCCCAAGAAACACAGAATGAACTTAAGTTTTTTGTTTTTTGTTTTTAGACCTTTGTGCTCATGTACCACATATGATGCTATATCAGTGTATTTAAGAATTGCAATGATGGTCAGTGCAGAAGACTGTACTTCTCATGAAGTCCACAGAAGATCTCTCAGGTACAAGTCTTTCATACAGTGTGAGTTGGGCCCTGGCACCATCAAGAGCTGCTCAATTTGTATCTGCATAGATCTGTGGCTACTGTGAAAGTGATACTATGTGACTATTGAAGCTAGGCAAGAGATTTTCTGCAAGTCCTCTTGAAATACTCCTTCTTGGTAGCCATTTACTATGCCATGGGGAGTAGGGAGGCTATAGGAAGGATTTATGTGTAAACATTCCAAAAGACTGTCTCCAATTGAAGTGCCTGATGACAGCTAGTATCAACTTCCAAACATGTGACTGAATCTCAAAATGACCTCAGCCCAGCCTCTGTCTGCCCTGCCTGAGGAAAAACCATCTATTAGAGTCTAGACAAGATCCAGTACCATAGGAGTTAATTTTAAAATAATTACTGCTTTTCAAAGCTACTGTGTTGGAGGTATTCATTATGCAGCAATAGATAACCAGAACAGTCAAGATATTTTTCTATACCTCAACAGAAAATCAGGTGAAAGTATCTTTAACTATTTTGCACTCATCTTCAGTTCCAATAAACATATTCTATTCCCAAAGAAATTTAGAAAGAAAATAAATTTTTTCTTTCTTTATGAATAGCTATCATTTTTTAAAAATGTTGTTAGTTGTTCCTCTCTCTCTCTCTCTCTCTCTCTCTGTGTGTGTGTGTATGTGTCTCTCATGAATAAATAATAATAGCTATCATTTTGATTGAATTAGAAGATTCCAAGGATGGGGCTCCCAGGTGGCTCAGTCAGTTAAGTGTAGGGCTCTTGATTTTGGCTCAGGTTGTGATCTCAGGTTCTGGGATCAAGCCCCATGTCAGGATCCCTGCTTAGCTGGAAGTCTGCTTGAGATTCCTCATCCTCTCTCCTCTGCCCCCCGTCTCTCTCCCTCTCTCTTACTCTCTCTAAAATAAAGAAATAAATCTTTTTTAAAAATGATTCCAAAGAAAATGCATGTCCAACAACTACATCAATTGTCAGATTATTTAGTGCATATTCATCAAAAGAAAAACCTATTAAACAGATAAAAAAAACATCATAATTTTCAAATCAATTAAGACATTTCACCTTCAAAATGAATTTTAAAATTCAACTATACTAATCCTTTTGTGGCTGACCAAGATGGACACACAGAGACTAGATGTTCCCTCTCTCTGATACAATTAAAAAAATACATGAAACAATGATTTTCAAGATGCAGAACATCAGGCAATGAAAGAATGAAAGAAGATGATCCTTACTACATAGGAAACAAAGGAGGTGAACCATGTAACCCCACAGCTTAATGCCTTGAGCAGTTTGCAGGGCACAGCACAAGGAAGGGAAGCTAAGCAGAATTCAGTGGGTTCCATGATGAAGTGACAGAGCAAGTGCTTTGGGAGAACAAGCTGGCTGGAGTCCTCTGAATATTAGAGGTAGGAGAGAGAGACAACAGAGATACAGAGAGACTAGAGACAAGGAAAGAATAGAGAGAGAAACCCGGAGATCTGCAGAGAGTCCCTTCAAGTATTTAGCAGAATACTAATTACTGGATGTGTATGTATGAAAATCTACCTGATGTTGAGGACAGAATCATCCAAATGGATTGAGGTGAACAGAGGAACTATTACAGGAGAAACTTCATAGAGAGCAGTGGAATTAAATATTACAGAGAGCCAGCATTGCAGATGAGATGAGAGCAGCATCTCTGGAGTCCCAGAAGAAGCCTAACCTCCTAGAAATCTATATCCACAGAAAATCTTTGTCAAAAACAAAAGGAAAGTCAAGATATCTTGAGATATATTGAAAGTGCTATCGTGAGGAGTAAAATAAAGAACACAATGAGTTTTAGCTAATACACCAACAAGGAGATAAAAGGGACTCATGAAAACATACTCAATCCAAAAGAAGAGAGAAAGGAGAAAAATAGAAGAAAAAAGGAGAAAATTAAAAACAGAGAAATGATAGACTTAAATATAATTATATCAATAGTCACATAAAATATGAATAGTATAACATTCTGAAAGCAGAGATTGTCAGAGTAGATAAAAAAGCAAGACCCAACTATGTTGACTACAATAAATATATTTTGAATATATATGAAAAAAAAACTGGATGAAAGGAAAGGAATGGAAGGAGACATATCAGGCTAAACTCAGTCAAAAGGAAACCTGACATTCTGTATGAATACCAGACAAGGATTTCAGATTAAAAAGGACTGCCACGAAAAAAAAAAAAAAAAAAAAAAAAAAAAAAAAAAGATCATTTTATAACAATTACTCAAAAAATTACTCTAAAAAAGCAATAGTCCTAAATACTTGTGCACCTAATAACAGAATGTATTCCACATGAACTCATCAAGAAAGTTAGAAAGGAATCCATTTCAAGTCTTGTGAAGCCAGAAACCAGATAAACCAGAAAAAAATATTATAAGGAAACCACAATCTCTTCTCTTAGAATGTAAGTGCAGAAATTCTTGATGATACTTTTAGCAAATCAATCAAACAATATATTAAAAGGAAAACATATCCTAAGTATGGTCCATTATAAGAATGCAGAGTTAATTTAATATTCAGAAATCTAAGACTGGAATTTGACATATTAGAAAATTTTTTAGGGCAGCCCAGGTGGCTCCATGGTTTAGTGCTGCCTTCAGCCCAGGGCCTGATCCTGGAGACCTGAGAACGAGTCCTGTGTCAGGCTCCCTGCATGGAGCCTGCTTCTCCCTCTGCCTGTGTCTGTTCCTCTCTCTCTCTCTCTCTGTGTGTGTGTGTGTGTGTGTGTGTGTATGTGTCTCTCATGAATAAATAAATAAAATCTTTTAAAAAAATAAATAAAATAAAAATTTTTTAAAAAGGAAGAACACACATGTCACCACAGTACATACAGTAAAATATGTACAGTATATGATAAAAATCCAACAGTCTTTCCTGATAAGTACCCTTAAGAAAGTAGTAATAAAAAGGAACTTCCTCTACCTAATACAGGACATCCACAAATACCGAGCTGGCATTACACTCCATGATGGAAAACTGATGAGGATATTCCTCTGATAACTTACGTTCCACATTGTGCTGAGGTTCCAGCCAGTGCAATCAGGCACGAAAAAGAAATAATGTCCACATTAGAAAACCATAAAAGGATCTTTATTCGTATATGACAACATCACCCACAGAGACAATCTGATGGAATCTATAAATAAAGCACTAGATCTAGTAAAGAAGTTGTGTATGTTGCAGAGTAGAGAATAACAGAGCTCTTTGTATTTCTATAGAATATCAATTAACAAAAGGAAATTAAAATATATAAAATACCATGTATAATAGCATGACCATAATGCAATACTAAGCAATAAATACCACAAAAAAATATGAAGGGTCTGAACACTAGAAACTATAAAACCTGGATGAGAAACATAAATAAAACCTACATAAAATATTCCACAAAAGTGGTTTGGAAGACTCAATATTGTTAGAATGTCAATTCTCCCCCAAAGTGATCAATAGAATCAGTACAGGCTCAGTCAAAATCCCAGAAGGATTTTTGTGTGTGTGTGGTCTAAACTGACAGCCCAACAAACAGAAGACCTATAAAAAAAATTTAGGATGCAAATGTTGCAATGCCTGCAATCGTAAAGAATGGAATTTTAGTACTTGGGTTTTATTTTCTTTGTGGAGCATAGTTGTAAACTGAAGAGAATATGCACATCTTAGTTACAAAAAGCTGAGCAGTATGTAAAGTATAGCAATAAATGAGGCAATATTATGGAAGAAAATAATTTTCTAATGTAAAGCCAGCCTTTGAGGGAAGATAGGAGAGAGAAAAAATAGTAACTGCTTAGAGCGCCAAAAAAACAAACACATACAATGTCTGCACATGAAGAAGGGAGCGTGTAAGTGAACCCAGTGATTACTCTTAATTTCTGGTTTGCTACTAAGTATTTTTATCTCTATTTTCTCTGTAATCTTAATAAACAACCGGATCAGCTCTATGCAGGTATTCTGGGAGCAGAAATGGTATTTACTTGTTATAGTCTTTCTGTGAGTACAGGTAACCTGTTGTGATATCAACCATGTGCCTGTCATTTCTAAGTTAAAAGGAATCTGAAAATAAAGAGAGGGGGATAGTAGGAGCTCAAACAGGATGTACGAGCAAGGGGGAGTTAAAGCACAGGAGAACCACCACCCTCCTTCCCAGGCCTGCGTCCTGTTTTCCAGATCGCTGCTCTTTTAGCCTGCCCTTTAAAATTCCTGCTCTGTGATCCTATGCATGCCACGGACTCTTTGCACACACACTCCACTTACACCAACTCTTATTTCTACTTTCTAGTGTTTATTTTAACCCACAGTAGCTGAGACAACACAGGCACTCAAAAAGGATCTGCAACCATTTGTTCAAATTCCCGAAATGAATGGCAGGTTTCCCAAGTGACTAGATGCTTTCGTTGAAGTTAAATAAGAATGGCCAGTGGTGAATTTGACCAGAGTGGTTACATAATGTTTTCATCATTCTCAACACGGCGATTGGGAAAAGTATTTATGTTCTGAACATCCTGGAAACTGGAAGGAGAGTCACTGAAGTGTGACATGTCAGCAGAAGTGTTTCAAGTAATTCAAGTGGCCCAGACCTAGGTGTGGGGATCGGGAAAAGAAGGAATCTACAGATATAAGGCAAAGTGAGCGTAAGTGGTAGCAACTATCTTTGGGGATGTGCCCAGAGTGCACACAAGATTGACATGGGGAGCCACTCCATACAGTCATCTAAATCTGTCGTGAAGCTGTGCTCTTCCTTGTCGCAAGGGCAGTGTTCTGCTGCCCTCCACCTGTTCACCGGCCGTGCAGTACAAAACCTGAGTACAGATCTCTCCGGAGACCACTAGAATGTCTGCAGGGAACAAAACCGTGTGGATTCTGTGTGGAATCGGGGTGAGAAAGTGGCTGTCTTCCTTGCCCCCTCCCCCCCAAAAAAGTGTTTTCTTTTCTTTTCCAGTTTTGATCATTAAGTTAATCTACTGGAAAATGAATATGTGTTCTATATTTCAAGTATAGAAAAATGACCTTTTTTAGTTGTTCACAGCTGCAACTGTGAGAAGCCGAAATTAATATTGCTGCTAAATGTGGCCACGGGCTGGAAAAATGACCGCGGCTTCTATATAAGGGCACAGATGTCCTTTCCCAGAGAAGAGCAAGGCAGCTGCTCAATCTATTTCCCAGAAAGACAAGTGAATGTTAAGAATGTCCCTGCAAAATTTGAGCACCTAAATTTTTCATATGGATCTCAATTAATTGTCAATGTTTATCTGCGCACCTTGGGCCAGGCACTCTGTCCTCTACTCGCTGTGCTTCCTGAGAGTTGAATTGCCAGCCAAGGTGCCACATGACTGGAAGAGAAACCCACAGCCCACCTGGGAGCCTGCACACCTGGGAGCTGTGCCCCCCTGCACACCTGAAAATCTGCTCTTTCTCCTTTCAACCAGATTTCAGACATCTCCTGCCCTCTCCATGAATGCCTGGCTAACCATGACCATTCCCACACACTGAGCTCACGCCCTTCATGAAGGAGAAGCAGGTTTAGCTGGAAACATGGACAACTGACCAGAGTCTGCATCTGTACATTTCTCTGCATTGTAAGGCACAGGCCAGGAATCCCCTGAACAGAGCCTAACTCTCACCAAGTCCCTCTTGTCGGATGATACAAGGTAAGCAGAACATCGATATTCTAATCCCTGGGGGTTCTGATTTCATGTCAAGATGGACTCATTCACATCATCCAGTCTCTGCTGAGCTTCACCGGGCATCCTGGGCTTCCTTCCCCTTTTCTGGCCATACAACAGCTCAGCTCTGCTCGACCTCTCTCCCAGCCCCTGGCCTCTTCTGCAGCTGCATCAGCAGCCACACCCTCATAATGGGACAGCCACCTGCACCCAGGAGTTGTGCAACTGTGTGCAGGCCATTTTCTCAGCCATGTATATATGAGGGTCATGTGTAAGTGCAGGGGCACCAGATGTGACCGATGGTCAGCAGGTATGATTTGGTGTGATTCTAATGATAAGTAAAGTGTTGCCCCGAGTCCCCACATCTTCTGACACTCTGGCTTTTCTCCTCTGGAACCCAGACATCCCCATAACCCAACAGTTGGAAAGGATGCTCCTGGCCCAGGGTTTTGTCTCTAGAACCCTGCTCCCGAGTCACTGCCCACATTTACTGGGATTCGTCTGAGCCTGTGCCTTCTTGGTTGTGAAATGTTTGCATGTCACCGCTGCACAAACACAGCCTCTACTAGTGCGCCACGGAGTCTTATTGCTGCCCCCCTCCCACTCCCTCAGTGATGCTGCTCTACCAAAATTTCCCCGTGTCTCCCGCAGGGCCACAGGTCTTTCCTCCTCATCCTGTCTGACCACCAGGTCTATTTCAGTCCCTGTCTTCCCCTCCCTCTTGTCATTTTCTTTTCCTTGGCTTCCATGACATCCTATGTCCAAACTATTTATCTGCAGTGGTGTTTCTTTTCTTCCTTGTTTGTGGGAATCCTCTTCTTTCTTCCTCTGAATGTTAGTATGTCCCATAGTTCTCGCCCATAACCTTGGCAGCCTCTCTCTCCTCCAAGGCTTCAACTTCATACTACTGGATCAGAAATATCCATCTCTTAGTTCAGAATTCCCTTTAAGCCTTGGTTATACATAGATATTTAAGAATATCAATTTTGGATGTCTACAAGACTCCTCAGATTCCGCACAACCCAAAATTAAGTCCTTAGTTTTTCTTTTCAACCTTGCTGTTATTCCCATTGACCATTCTTGATGTATGGCAGCACCATTAACCCAGCAAGCCAAACCACAACCCTAGATGCTCTGCACCTTACCTTATGCTACGAACCCAGACATCAGCTGTGCTCTCAGGATTTTTCTTCTTCACAATTTCTCTTAGAAGCCCTCTCTGTGTCTTCTTTATTATTACAGATTAGTCTCCTCGAAGTCAATGCAAAGACAAAAATGTGAGTGCTCTTTTTTAGAGAGAATCCCAATCAAATCAGTAAGGAGGTAGAAAGGGGACAGGAGGGAACAGGAACGAATAAAGCATGGATTTCCAAACACGTTAGCATTGAGACGAACTGGAGGTGATTCAAAAAAAAGAAAAAAAGCAAACAAACCAAGAGCCTTTCCATGGCTCTCTTTCTACCTTCAAATATAAATCAAATGCCTCTCCTCGGCATATGCAGGCATCACAATCTGCCACTGCCTCCATTCCCTTCCACATCCAGTGCAGGATGCCCATGGTCGGTAGAAGCCCAGATGCAGGAGACCACGTCCAGGTTCCTCTCTAACCAGGCTGCTTTTCCAAGGCCTCATATCATTCAGACTGTTGCATCTGCTTCGGCAGAGAATAGACAAGGCTCGGCTCAGTAGATGTCTCATCTGTAATGCTTTTTGGCATCTGAGAGGTAAAATTTCAGAGATCCTAGAGCTGTCTACTTGAGGAGCTATAATACTTTTCTATTTACTTCTCTGTCTCTCCCACTAGACAGCAACTCTTGCAGTGGAGGGCCAGAGTGGGCGCCTGTTATCTATGGCACGTGTCCATGCCTGATGTTTGTGAGCACTAGAAGATGTGGCCTGCAGAGTGCAGAAGAGACAGTGTGATTTTATTTGATCTTAAAGCTTCCAGTGAGTGGTATGTGAGTGTGTGAGAGTGTGGATGTACAGAAGGAGGATAATTAAATGTCTGATGCAATTTAGCACCATTCCCTTCCTGTTATTGTTCTGGTTTTGCTCTCTGAATTGATAGCATGCATTTGGCCTAAACCCTGTGTTAAGCATTTCTGATGGTTTTGGCAGGTTTCCTGATGAAGGACCAGATGCGCAGGTACCAGAATAGGGACTGCCAGTTTATATCCACGGAGAAATTAGTGAGCTTATAAAATTCGCACCTTTAAAATGACAAAAGCTGGTATTTTATTTCTTACGAGAGGATTTTCGGTGTATGTATATATTTACAAAGGGACAGTGAAGAACTGCTTAAAAGTAGGACAAGTAACAAGTAGTTATTACATGCCAAGATAGAATATCTTTGACTGGAAAGTGAACCTGGCTGCGGACTACATTTCTAACTACATCACTGTCACCCATGCCACTTTCTGCCAACACTCACATATTTCTTCCATCCCCTACACTGCAAACATAGATACTGCCCTCCATCGAATAATCAAATAACATTTTTGGAACCACAGACTCTCAGCTGGGCCCACAGAACACAGAACGCCGGACTCAGCCCCTCTCCCTGCCCCTGCTCATCAGCACTGGGCCTCGTCTCTCCCAGGATGAATCCCCCATGAATTCTAATTATAGGAGAGGGATAACAACCAGCAGGAAGGAGATATTTTATTTTTATATCTGCTGCCAGTAGATTGCTATTCACATTGCTCTAGGAAAAAAATGTGTTTACAAATGTATCATTATACAGCAGATCTTAAATTGCACAACTATTAGCTATTACTATTGACTATTGTCAGAGCGGCACTGCTGTCTGGGAAAGGTCAGGCCTTGCATTTGTGTTTTTCATGTGATGAATAACAAATAATGAGCCACGGAATTTATTGAGCTGCTGAGATTTCATTCTCATATCTGCAGACTAGTTACTGGTTTTATACTTTCTTTGCTGGCATCAGACAAATCAGTTCATATTTATTTCATTTTTTAATTCCAGAAAGGAGATCTGATTGGAGAAATTACTGCTTAGAAGAGCAACGACAGGCAAATTATGTTACTTGCACACATCTTCACATGCTATTTCATGCCCTTAGCCAAGAGCTGAAAGGCATGTTGGCTCTGATAACAGGAGTCCAGGTGATCGATGAGCCCTGGAGGTGTCAAATGGTAGCCGCAACATGCCAGGGGGCTCCAGTTGGTCTGCAGGCTGAGAACAGAAATGCTCTACTTTCTCCACTTAGCAGTTCACTGGCTGAAGAAAGGTGTTACCCTAGGCAGAAGAAGAGAAATAGTCAACTTAATGCTCTACCAATGACTCTTCACCTTCCAGCAAAACATTACAAACCCGTGGCAGGTCCAAGTAAAAACATCCTGGGCAAAAACATCCTAATCACCTGCTCGCTAGGCAAGTGCACGTGAATTGTACCAACAGCTTCCAGAAGTTGACCAGGACACTGAACCTTACTTTCCAGCTCACAGATGGGCTGTGACTTTGGCTGTGAGTAATCAGGTTACAAGAAGGCACTAAATCTTCATGAGGGTATGGCTCCTTGTCAAAACAAAACATATAATCTAAGGTTTCAGCAGAAGATATTTTTGGAAAGGAAAATACAAGTGAAAATAAAATGGTCTTGTTGCAAGAATTAAAGTCTAATGTGTTACATGCTTAATGATCACTTAATTCCCCTCCTCCTCCCCTTTCTCCTCCTCCCCTTCCTCCTTTTTCTCCTCTTCCTCGTCTTTCTCTTCCTTCTCCTCCTTCTTCTTCTCCTTCTCCTTCTTCTTATTCCTCTTCTGGCTGAGGAAGAAATAAGAGATAGTCATCAAAAACGTAGAAAATTCATACAGACAGAAGTAAATTGCAGATTGGTGTGTGAATGATGTATCAGTGATGATACTAAGATAATTGACTGTCAGACAGTGGGGAAAATCAAATTGGATTTGTATATTAATCCTACACAAAAGTCATTTTCTGGTAGATTAAGATGTTAAAACAAAAAGAAAAAAACTTTAAAATATTGGAAAAATTATGTGAAATATCTTAATAATTTGGGGAAATACTGTTAAATATTACACAGCAAACCACAATAAGCTATCACTTTACACCTGTCAGAATGGCTAAAATAAAAAAAAAACATAAGAAATAATAAGTGTTGGCAAGGATGTGGACTGTTGTGCACTGTTAGTGGGAATGCCAACTGTGAAATGTCACTGTGAAAAAACAGTATGGGGTCCCTCAAAAAATTAAGAATAGAATTTTCATATCATCCAGTAATTCCACTACTATTTACCCAAAGAATATGAAAACACTAAATTGAAAAGATATATGTGTCAAATGTTTATTGAAGCATGATTTACAATAGCCAATATATGGAAGCAATCCAAGTGTCCAGAGATAGATGAATGGATAGAGAAGATGTGATATATCAAAGAGAGAGAGACAGAGAAAGAGAGAGAATGAGGTGAAGGACAGAGGGAGAAGGAGAATCTCAAGCAAACACCTTGCTGAGCATGGAGCCCAGTGCATGCAGGGCTCCATCTCACAAACCTGAGATCATGATCTGGGTCAAATCAAGAGTCAGATACTTAACCAATTGAGCTACCCAGGTGCTCCAGAAATGCATAAAGTTCTTATATTGGACACCTGAAAAATATTTTTTAAAATATTACACAGCAGAGACTGATAAACTCAGTTTCATGAATACTAAAAAGTAGTTTTCTATCTATATACACCATAAGAAGGTGAAAAGATAGCACTCACTTTCGGGGAAGATATTGACAATGTGTATGGCTGAGAAGGGAAAACTATCCTCTGTGTTGTAAACAGCAGTATAATAGGTCAATGAGAGAAGATGATCAGCACAGTAGGAAAAGGAGTGGAAAACACAGTTCACAGGAAAGGAAACCAAATATAAAGTAAACTTGTGAAGAGAATGTCAACATCACAAGTAACTATCTTTTTAATATGATCATTTCTCACAAATTAAATTATGAAATGCTATCAAGAATAATGTGGAGCAAAACTATTTGCATAATTGATGATCCTATAACTTTATACAATTTCCCTGGAGATTAATGTGGAAATATTAACTGAAGTGGAAGTGAAAGTGGTTAACAAACACCAGGTAGCCCAGGAAATCCATTCCTTAATCCTAACGCTTTAAGGCAATCCTTTTAGATAATCACAAATGAACATGTACAATGAATGTTCGTTTGTACTTTTTCCCCTGGAAATGACAAAAATACTAACAAAAGAAAGAGTACACATTCGTGATGTTTTCATGAAATGGGATAATATGCTATAATTCAAGTGTATGAACACTGGCATATACTGACATATATTTACACATATTCTTATGTGTGATGGCAAAAAAGTAGTTTATAGCAATCATGTAGGGGATCCCTGGGTGGAGCAGTGGTTTGGCGCCTGCCTTTGGCCCAGGGCGTGATCCTGGAGACCTAGGATCGAATCCCACGTCGGGCTTCCGGTGCATGGAGCCTGCTTCTCCCTCTGCCTGTGTCTCTGCCTCTCTCTCTCTCTCTCTCTCTCTGTTACTATCATAAATAAAAAAAAATATATATCAATCATGTAGTATTTTAAAATATATGCAATTAAATACTGTTTAAACATAACATGTATTTTTAAATAAAATTATAGTAATGTCAGATATGATAAACACCAATTCAAAAAGTTATTTCTCATAAGGAAAAGAGATCAGAGAATAAGACCAGAAAGGTGTAACCTCGGAAATGGGAATTTGGCCCATATTGATGATATTCAATTTCTAAAGGTAGAAACTCTATTCTTCTGCCCACTGTTTTAGATGTGTTTCATAATAATATTTTTAAAATAATAAAATAAGATGGTAGCTACATTTGTGGTGAGCGCATTATGTATAAACCTGTTGAATCACTTTCTTGTACACTGAAACTAATGTAACATTGTGTGTCAACTATATTTTAATAAAAAAAAGATAAAAAGTAATAAAAAAAGAAATTTTTCCTCAAAGCAAACACAGATCTCTTCACATCTGATAACAAAAATCAATGCAAAGCAATATGTTAAAATATGTTGCCCAAGCTTGAGATAGGCATTGTTTTACATTTGAAACACTGGTTTGCAGAGGGATAAAAAGGGCATTCCTGGACAATGGCTTCATTTAACCTTTAGGTTGAAATCTCTTACCATACTGTCACTATCAGGTATTCACTCTTTTTAGCAGATCCCACTCATTTTTTTCCTAAATGCCTTGAATTTCCATTGTTCTGTTAATGTTCTATTATTACCTTGCATGATGAAAAGAAAAATAAATTTTCCCTTATTGGGGAACATCTTTTATGTAAGTGGGAGGTTACATATATAATCTGCAAGTATATTGTAGCTATATATTCTAATCTATGTCATCCTGATATAGGACATTCCAAATGCCAAACTCCACGTTTCATAACTTTAGAGCCAAAGGCAGTAATATGCACACAGAGATGAAGACACAGATTTTCCGAGAAGCCACACGGCGTGTAACAGCCCGTGACATAGTGGTCTAGCAATATGTGCTAAGGGCTTCCTGAGCATTCAAACCTCCAAGTTACTGAGCTTAATCTTTGATCAACTCTTAAAGACAGGCCTTGTTACTTATTTCCCAGAAAAGGAAAGTGAGGCACATATCTCAGGCTGCATCCCCAAAACACACTGCTGTTAAGTGAAGGTGCTAAGCAGGAAGCAGGATCTTCAGGTCACAGGCTCTTAAGCTCTTTAATCAAGACAAATGGGCTTAACGAGCACATGAGAAAATGCTCTGCATCACTTGCCTTCAGGGAAATATGAATCAAAACTACAATGAGATACCACCTCACCCCAGTGAGAATGGGGCAAATTAACAAGACAGGAAGCAACAAATATTGGTGAGGATGTAGAGAAAGGGGAACCCTCTTGCATTGTTGGTGGGAATGCAAACTGGTGCAGCCACTCTGGAAAATTGTGTGGAGGTTCCTCAAAGAGTTAAAAATAGACCTACCCTACAACCCAGCAATTGCACTACTGGGTATTTACCCCAAAGATACAGATAGAGTGAAAAGCCAGGACACCTGCACCCCAATGTTTATAGCAGCAATGTTCACAATAGCCAAACTGTGGAAAGATCCCAGATGTACATCAACAGATGACTGGATTAAGAAGATGTGGTCTATATATACAAAGGAATATTACTCAGCCATTAGAAATGACAAATACCCACCATTTGCTTCAACATGGATAGAACTGGAGGGTATCATGCTGAGTAAAGTAAGTCAATCAGAGAAGGACAAACATTATATGGTTTCACTCATACAGGGAATACAAGAAATAGAGAAAGAGATTATAGGAGAAAGGAGAGAAAATGAGCTGGAAAAATTAGATAGGATGACAAAACATGAAAGACTCCTAACTCTGGGGAATGAACAAAGAGTAGTGGAAGAGGGAGACAGGTGGGGGGATGGGGTGACTGGGTGATAGGCACTGAGGAGGGCACTCGATGGGATGAGCACTGGGTGTTATACTATATGTTGGCAAATTGAACTTCAATAGAAAAAAATATATATATATAAAACAAAAACACTGCTTCAGTGGGGATGAGGGAAGAAAAGACAAGTGGGCTTTTCTCATTTTTTTAATTGCATATTGTTCAGTTCAATTCAATTCAAGAAGCATTAATTGAATGCTTTCTCTGTGCAAGGCATTGCTCTGCATAATAAAGTTGTAGTGGCTGACCTCTGGGGATGTCCTGCACTAGCGAGGTTCACAGGACACACTGTGGAGGAGGACCACTGCACACATTGGAGTAGGTTACACTATTGTTCTGAATTATTTACTCGCTCTCCATAAGATGATCATATATCTCCCCGTGTCACTGTCACCTCTCTTCAGAAGCTGTGGGGCTTTGGCCAGTGAGTGGGACATGAGTGGACATGACATACCACATATGACGAGAAGCTTAGAGAGACAGTAATTTCCACCAGATTCAGACCAGTATTCATTTGATTGACCACCACAGTGAACTGGGCAGCAGTGCTGAGCAGGACCTATGTGTTTGTGGTCAATCTACAGCTACCATATTCATAATGTGAATAAGAAATAAATCCTGTAAGGTAAGGAACTTACTCCTGGGTGTTAGTCCTTCCATGGCAAAGCAGGCCACCCCACATGAGCGTGCAAGTACATATACACATATGTACTCATACAGGCAGGGATACACACAAATGTGTACCCATATACAGATGCACACACACACACATGCACACAGAGATGCACATATGTGCATAGATGCATGTGCACAGGCACACATGCCTGGATGTGAATACACATACATGCACATATGCACATGCATGCACAGATGCGTGCCTATGCACACATGCACACGTGCTCACAGACACACCTTGCACACACAGATGGAATGTGAGGATGCTCGTGATATTTCTCTGAACTTCACCCGATTTAGATGAACTGGCCTGGCTGTGGTACACTGCTCTGTCCAAGAGATCACGGGGACAGGTGCTCCCATGGAGCTGTAGGCAGAACAGACATCAAGCTTGTGACAGAGGGAAACCACTGGCACCCAAGCATTATCAATGGAACCATTGGTGCACTATTGATTCCTCCTTGAAAATCTTGATAACAGCCATGCCCACCAAAGCCAGCATGTAGCACTGGTTTAGAGTCATGGGCAATCACAACTGAAGTCCTCAATATTGCAGGCATGGCTAAAGGGATTTGGACAACACAGACTGCAAAGTCAGGAGTGGGCATGCAGTACTTAGCATTCAAGCGAATGTCTCTAATCTATGTCTTCTCCCCAGAAAATCACCTGCCCCAACTCTCTCTGTGGCTCAACTGAATTGTGCCTTCAAATTTGGCCAGCTTTTGCTTTTAGATTTGACCCAAAACTCCCCTATTCTCTGTTACCTACAATTCGGAAGTAATTGATCTCTGAAAAATAACTTTCAGAGATGTGATGGAGAAGAGTCAGGTTGTGCTCAGCTGAGTCAGGAAATGAATGTGGCCAATAAGAGTAGAGTAGTCTTTGAAGAATGTTCTTAGTGTGCTTTACGGGCCCTCTCTCAACAGACACTGTGTATTGTGACAGCTGGTATCTGTGTCTAACTCCCCAATACCGTGACTCCCAGGATAGCAGCGACTGGTGCACACAGGTGTGCAACAAGACTTCGATAAAGGAATCAGTGATGGTGATGAGGTGGGTACAAGCAGATGGAGGATCCAGAAAAGAGTTTTTGTTTGTTGAATTTTCTATTGATGTTCTTTTTACATACAATATGATTTTCATACAATATGATAACATCATGGTTAACACCCCGGATTTTGAATCAGACCAGACTATATTTTCATTTCTTTCTACTATTTGTGACTTGGAGCCTTTGGCAAGCTACTTAGCCTCTCAGACTCTCAATATCTTTATTGGTCAAGTGGTGTTCTTTTCCGAGGAAGTATTATGTACAGATTTAAATTCGGTCATGTGATGCAGAGCTTACAGGACAGGATCTGTCACATGGGGTAGCACAGTCCACGGCAGTCTGTGCATGTGTTTGTGTGTTTTGAAAAGAAGGGGATAGTCTATGATAGAAAAGGTAGGGATTAAATTTAAAGGAAAATATTGAAAATAACAAATGTCAAAGTTGTTAGCGGTCAGGGGTGAGTGGAGGGAGGTGGGTTGGAAATAGCACAATCAAGAGTGTGGAAATAGAATCTCCACAGCACATCCCAAAGTCCTGCTCCGGTGGCTGTGAGGAGCCTCAGGGCAATGGTGGGCCAGTCAGCAGGTGCAGAACCAAAGCAGGAAGACCCTCTCCCAAGGGCCACTGCCATGTATTTATGTGGAAGAAACTCACCCTGACCAATATCTCTGTAAATAATCATGCCTTACTTGTTTGTGGTTTTGTACCTGCTTTCTTTGCCCTTTCATCACTACACTCCAACAGGAGAGATATTTTTAATGACTTTGTTCTCTGGAGAGGCAAAAGCATGCTTTTAAAATAGTACATATGGCATTGGGTATCTGAGGAGACCTGGCTCAGGTGTGTGTGTAGGCTTGTATGTGCACACCTGTGTCTGAACCCAGGGGCATTGCCCCATGCAAAGAACTGCTTCTTCACTAGAAAGAAATTAAAATGACAAGCAGATATATCCCTACATCACACACTTACACATAAAGTTAATGCAGAGAAAAAGAGGCATGGCACCTATTTCGTGACAAATTATGTCTCCTTTTATTTTGCTGGTAAGTTTCATGAAAATCTCATTTCAATTTAGCATAATTCATTAATGCTGCAGCATAATACCATTAAGTACTTCCAGAACATTTTGACTGTTATACTCAGTTGAAAATTATTCTAAATATGGGGCCTCAAATTAAACGCATATATGACATCTAGCTCATCATTCTCAGACGCTGCAGATTTCTCATTGATTTCATTTACAGCATTGCCTTTTTCCTTTGTAACTTCTCTTTTTAATATATTTTCTGATGTAAGCACTCCAGACGCCCTAAAAAGTGGGGAAAAAAAGACTGTAATGAATGGTAGTGCTGAAGGCACAGGGTGATTCTGTAGTACCATCTAGAGTCTTTTGAGATCATGACAATCTTTCTAATAAGCAGAACATTCTTTCCCTCTCCCATGGATTTTGTGAGATTTGAAGGGAAAAAAACTGTTTATTTTCTCCTTACAGCTCATCAGTTTAACCCTAAGTTACTTGAACTTGTGGTAGGTGGAATACTTTCACTTTTGCATCTTATCGCTTCCCAGACAGACCTCTACTTTGCAAACAGACCACTCAGATCTCACTTAAAGGGACTGGGGAATCACAGGGCCTATTTTTACTATGTGAAATTCAGTCCCAGACAGCAATTTTTGATTATATATTCCAGGGGAAGGGTTTTTAAAAATATTACATCAGAGAGGATTTCTTAAATATAGGGAAATATTCAACTGGACATCTAAGGGAACATGTCATAAACAAAATTTATGTTTTGAGTACAAAATAAAATGTGCTAAAGAAGAGCAAAAAAGGGAAGGAAGAAATACAAAGTGTCTATTCTTTTTCCCGTGTGTTTCCCCTAGTCCCTTAAAACTCATTTATTTGTCTCGGGCAAGTTGGCTGTCCTTGCGGTGCGCCTGCCTTTTATGAATATCTTCTTTATGCAGAGGGCTGCCCAAAGCTATCAGTGGTCCCTGTTTCCTCTGAATTAATGCCATTGATAAGCGGTAAAAGGGAGAAACGTTGGCAATATATGATTATGGATTAAATGATGCAATTTCAGGGTCAGCTCTACAGAAAGCACTTATGAAGAAACTGACGGGTGAAGATGAATGGTGGGGGGGGTGGCATTTACAGCAGGGACTGCAGGTGCCGGGCCCATCCCGAGTCTCTGCTGCCACCTGCCGGCCACGAGGGGAACCAGCCTGAGCATCCCTGCGGCAGGTCCCATCAGGTCGCAGCTCAGCCTCACACACCTGCAGATGAACCCTCTTCCCGCCTCCTTGTTCCATCCACCAGCAGACATGCCGAAGACTGGCATCAGGGCTGAGAAACATATTCTGAACTCAAGTGGCATGCTATACGTTGAAAGTCCCTACCTAACTGCTACATTTAAACAGTATATACATGAGCGCAAGGCCAAATTAGGAGAGACAACTGGTGAGAACTTTGAGGTAATTGCTTAGATCGTTCCCTTACGATTTATTCTCTGCCTTGATGTAGCAAATAAATGCACACTTTGCATTTTGGCACCAGCAGGATCTGATGAGGAGCCAAGGACTGTGTTGAGAACTTCTGTGTGCGAGCGCGTACACACACGTGCCAGCACTCCTCAGGGAAGGCTACTCCGCAGGGAAGTGCTACTTCTTCCCCTCTCCCTTTCTAATCTCGAAGGTGCTGAAAATAAATTTGATGCAGTAGTTCTATTTTTTCTTCTTCTTCAGATTGATTCAGTGTTTGATTTCTCCCTGGAGACTGCCTACTGCCTGAGGCACGAGGTCGAGATGAGATTTCTGTGGTGCATTAAGCTAATTTGGACCAGGAAGTCGATTTAGAGACCAGATACCCTGAGATGAGCACGTGGGATGAGGAGGGAGAAATTAATTAGTGCGGCCTTCAGCCCTTGGCCAACTGGGGTGGGACTGCCGGAGAAGGTCAGGATGCTGGGCACCAGGGAGTGGTGGCCACGGCCCCTCCTGGGGTGTGTTGCTTGATGTCACTGCAAGAGAAATGCAAACATGGCATGTGCCAAGAGCATGGCAACCCTCAGGGCAGCTTGGAAGGCAGTGGAGGAGTTGCAGTGGGGGAAGCTGCAAGTCCCATCCCCGTATGAGCTGCATTTACAGCTGGAGGGAGAAACCAGTAGGTTCAAGATCTTTCAATGAAACACACAGGTGTGTGAATGTTGCAGTACCACCCAGAGGGGTGGGTGGGCAGGACTAACCCTGAAGGGCTCCCAGATACCACACTGCTTTTCTCTGTGTGAAAGGAAAGTGATCTGGAAGGGATCCTCCAGGAAATAATGCTTAAAACCTTATAAACACCCAGAGGTCAAATCTTCCTCATTTCCAGTATGGCTATACATATTTCCAATAATATATTTAGCAGGTTTACTTCTTTATTTTCTTCATCTTGTTGATAATTCCCTGGATTATTGACCGATGAATATTTATGCTGGAACAGAATAAACAGACTCTTTCCTTGTCATCCCATTCATTCCATTAAAATGAATTAAATAAAATACAGGGAAAAAAATTCATGTATTTCTCAAATTAAGGCCATAAGAGTAAGTTATCTTAGTGACTTGTCTTTTGCTGGAGAAAATGGATGACGCGTGATTCCTGAAAGTCCCATGAGGCTGAAATACCAGGACTCCTGGACATTTCTGGTCAGTGGCATGGATGGAAGGACACGGAGGAGAGCCAGTTGGCCAAAGCAGCCCAGCAAGGCAGTGCCGTGAGAATGAATTATGGAGATGATAAATGTATTGAGCTTTCTTCCAGCTGAAGAGTTAAAGAGGAAAATTAAAGGGGGCAGGACTTAGTGACCCCTTAGTCACTTAATGATGCTACCCTCCCCTGATGGAATAAGTAAGCAATGAACAGGCCTGCACACCAGTGCAACGGACACTCTGATGGGCTGTAGGATTTCGGTGCTACCTGGCATCCGTGTGTTTGTGAACAGGAAGAGAGTGGCCGTGAACCGCCCTGTCACCGTCTGGACTCAGATAGGCACTATCCTGACTGCAAAAGAACTCCAGGATGCTATCTACATCCTCCAGAAGGTGCCAGGCTCAGGTTTCTTTCTCTACGTCCCCAAAGTGGCTGCCGATCGTGTACATCAGGGATAAAACGAATCCCCATCTGCTCCCTTCTCCTGGGGGCCATCAGTCTACAGGAGGCTTGGAGGAGGCAGGGTGGCAAGGATGACAGCACTTGGGTGTGGTGGGAAGTGCAGGCTTCACCGCCATCCCTCGGAGAGGGGGTGCAGACCTGTCAGTGCCACGGGACTCAGGTGCATCATTCTGTCCCTGTGTGCCCCATTTCTCCACCTCCAGCAGGCTGACGATGGCAGGACCCCCTCACAGGGGAAATGTAAAGAAGAGAGGAGCTGGGACACAGAAGACATCGAATAGAGCCACAGACTGATGTTGCGGCTGCTGCGTGTTTACATGTGTCCAGCATCTGCCAGACGCCAGGTATAAGACAGTATCACCTTTGTTCCTGACAACAACCCGGTGAGTTTGTTACTGCTTTGTGCAGTTTGCAGATGACGAATCGAGGCTGAAGGCAGTGAAAGTGCTCTGTCGGGGGTCGCACGGGACAAGCGACAAAGTCCATGTGTAGAATGAGGACCCAGAAGCCAACTGTGCTCTGTGACGTCGCCCCCACCGTGGCACAGTGACATGACCAGCGTCCTGGAACGCTTTCACGTTGAATGTGTTGAGAGCAGAAGAGATGGAAACCACGATTCCCGGCTGGGGAGAGACAACGCTGCGGCCCGTTGCTGAAAGATGTGGGATGTGGGAGGGCATTCCTGGCAGGGGGAGGGCCTGTAGAGAGTCCCTGGAGGTGGGAGGATGGGGGAGGCCTGGGACGAGGCAAGTGAGCTCAATGCCATTGGACTAGCTTCAAAGGTGCACACAGAACACGTGAGAAAATGAGTTGTGACGGCTGCCTGAGGATGGATTTGAAGAGATCTGAATGCTAGGTGGGGTTACGAGTTCAGACTCTCAGTCGCTGACCTTTTCTGTGCCAGGTAAAGGTCTGCTCAGGGCTGTGTTCTGGCAACAGTGTGTAGAATTCACCGCAGGGAAGGCAGAGAGCAGGAACCAGGAGGGCACGGTTGCAAGAACTCATGATTTGTGGTATTGGATGAGGGGAAAACCGGCCCACAGGCTTGGGAATCCTCTCCCCATGGACCCCTGAGCCTCCTGTGAGCTCTGCCCCCATTTCCCGGGGGCTGGCACATACTCAGTCCCAAGGGAGCTGGGAGCTGAGACAGGATTCCTTCTCTTATCCCCAAAAAAGTAGCACAGAACAATGACTGAGTGACAAGGAAGTGGGCTCCGAGTTACACACCAGGGACTCCCAGCCCAACCTTGCCATCTCTAGCCATGAACCTTACTTAGCTTTTCAGAATCTCCTTTCCTCAGTGACAGGAAAACAACAATATATCTAAGTGGCCAGAGGAATGTGGTCTTCCAACGAAAACAATGAAAATAAAATGCTGGTGTGGGCTCTTCCCCCATCTTTCCCTTCTCAGGCTCCTGACAGTGGTCATGTCCCCCAGGAGCTAAGCACCTGCTCTGCTCCTTCTGTCTTTTATAGGAAAAACTATAGGAGGGGCACCTGGATGACTCAGTTGGTCCACTCTTGATTTTGGCTCAGGTCATGATCTCAGGATCATGAGATCAATCCCCATGTCAGGTTCCTGCTGAATATGGAGTCTGCTTGAGATTCTCTCTTTCCTTCTCCTTCGGCTCTTCTTTGCCCATGCTCTTTTTCTCAATCTCGATAGATAGATAGATAGATAGATAGATAGATAGATAGATAAATAAATAAATAAATAAGAAAAGCTATGGGAGCTGCAGCAGAATGGGGAAGGATGGCCACTCCATGCACAATCTACAATGTAGTTTAAGAGCTTTAAAGAGGAAGCTACTAAGGATATTGGGCATCACCATCTGAGGAGCTCAGCAGGCACTATATTCTGTTCCTTTCATTTTCCCTAGACTTTTTTTTCCTTTGCTTTCTCAAAGTGAGAGCTACAATGTGTACTATTTTGTCTGATGTATGAGGAACACTAAATAAGCACTAAAATAATAACCCTAAAAATAGACCACAAACAAATCACAGGGTGCACTGTTTGAGTCTCCAGCTGTTGGAGTCTGAACAAAAGTATTAAGAAAGCCTATGGTCTTTATAAAACACATTTTTCATAATTGTGGGGCTACTACTCCTTCTTTCTATAGTACTTTCATATTTAATTTATCAGAATTATAAAACGTGGCATTAAAGAAATGCATAGAGGAGAAAATAACAACTGGGAATATCCTCATTTCCAGGCAGGCTTTTGAACTTTACTGAGTACATTGAGTGTGCTCACATACAATGTTTATTCTGAAATGCTCACACAGATGAACTGTGTTCAATGTTTATTCACCTCACATAATGTAGCTGGCACTTTCTATACTGTGAAAGTACATATAGCCAATACCCTATAACTTCCCTGCTACAAGGAAATGATATAATAAATTGCACACTAATATTTGTCCACATTTCTGATTATTTTTCTAGGCTGGATTGCCAACAGCAAAAATACTGGCATAAATGTTAAGAATATCTGAATGGTTTTGATATGTAGAGCCAAAATGCTTTAATAAAGGAATTTAAACTCACATGTCAGTATAGAGAAGTACTAACTCATTGAATTTATCAGCCTTCATTACATGTTTAAATATTTGCTAATTTAATTGGGCTAAAATTGATCTGTGGGGAAAGATGAGCTACTGAATTGGTTTTCCCTATTCTCCTGGATAGAGAGGAATAATGAGAAATTTGGGGATATGGCTCCAGAGCCTAGAAGAAAGTTCTGGGCTGCACATATGGATCTTGGAGATGCCAGGAAATTGAAGTGAGTTGAAGCCAGGAGCTTCTGGGCACCGCACCCAGATTATGTGCTCAGTCGTGTTCTTTAATTCCCCTAAAGCTGAACAAAAAAGCTACAGAAAGTGTAAAAAAAAAAAAAAATGCTACAAACTGCAATGACTATGATGCCACTGATGATGAAAACATCAATAACAAGGTGTATTCATAACATAATGGGCTCCAGGCTACCCTTGTGCATTTATTCACAATAGCACATCACACAAGGAAAGTGTTATTAACATTACCATTGAGTCAATAAGGGACTCATTCCCAAAGTGATTGTCCAGCTCACAAGTGTAGACTTGAAACTTGCTCCCAAGATGTCTTAATCCAAAACATGTGCTCTTTTTCATCAAGGTAAGCCATGTCCATAAAATAGTCAGTGGCTAACAAGGACGTTAACTGGAAAGGGGTAAAATGGGCTTTAGACTTGTCTTGTTCAACCCAGTGCATGTAATATGTTTATTGAGTTATAGCTCCTAAGAATGTTTTCCTCTTATAGAAGGTGGCAAATATTATATATATAAGCATATATAAAATTAAATATATAAGACAATACTACATAGATATGAAATATATAAATATTAATATACATGAACATATGAGCATAGCATGTGTTTATATAACCCATGTATAAATATGACTTAATTTCAATTTTATAAATTTTGACATGTAGGGGTGCCTGGGTGGCTCAGTTGGTTAAGTGCCCATATCTTGATTTCAGCTTAGGTCATGATATCAGGGTCCTGATATTGACCCCCACATCAGGCTCTGCACTCAGAACAGTGTCTGCTTGTCCCTCTCCCTCTGCTCTTTACTCTCTCTCCCTCTCTTTCTGTCTCTTTCTTTCTCTCAAATAAATAAATAGAATATTAAATTCTAACATAAAGTTGAAAGTTAAACAGTAGGGGATCCCTGGGTGACTCGGTGGTTTAGTGCCTGCCTTCAGCCCGGGGCATGATCCTGGAGTCCCAGGATCAAGTCCCACATCAGGCTTTCTGCATGGAGCCTGCTTCTCCCTCTGCCTGTGTCTCTGCCTCTCTTTCTCTCTATATGTGTCCCTCATGAATAAATAAATAAAATCTTTTTTAAAAAAATTAAGCAGCAATATTCACAGATCTGTATTTCATGAATTTCAGCACAAGTTAAACATATCAAAGGAAAACAGGAGTTATGGCTCCAGTTCCATACAAAGATATCAGTTGTATACTCTCACCTTCATCTTACCACTCCATCCACATTAATAAAATGAAGAAAAGCAATTATGCTTGGTGTTTAACTAACTCAAGAATCCATGCAGAGTGTTTGCATGGTTCCTGGTCTGATATGTATAAACTTGGAAGGCATCACTCCCATCCCCATAACCAGAAAATAGTTGAATGAAATGAAATTTAACAGTTCTTTTTCTCTCTCTCAGAGACTCAAGGTCACAGGCAAACTACTGCCTGAACAACTGGAGGGACAGACATTCACATACAGAGAATCACGGCTTCCCCCAACAGACATCCAGGAGCAGAAATCATTTCCAAGCATAGAGCAGAAACATTTAAATTAAAACTGAATAAATGAAAAAAAAAACTGAATAAATGCTGGAGGCTCAGTGCAGAGGAGCCTGGGAGTTAAAAACCTCAGTTTTGAGGGCCCCACACTTCTACCACTAGGACCTTCCTGTGTCCTCAGAGTGAAGTTCTGAGAAAAAGCTCTCATGCATCCTACAGAAGTGAGAGAAAGTGAGCATTCTGAAGTCAGCCCAGGACTCTGTACTCCTTCAAAGGTTTGCCTTCAGGGAAGACAATTTTACCAGAGCCCTACTGCCTGGGTTTCTACTGAAACTAGCTGATCTGGGAGGAGGGAAATACCCAACTCAGGCTCACTGAGAGACTGGGACCTAATCTCCTCACTACAGAATGCTCCCCTTCCTACTCTTATCTCCAATCGATGGGATTTCAGCATGGTAACAGGGAATTGCAGCTAAAAGAACTGCAAGCCTCAGTCCCATTTCAGGAGGTTCTAGGGATACCCAAAGAAAACAGGGGAGATAGAAACATGGAGACTGAAGGTTACATTAACCTCAGACAGTCACCACAGATACTGCACATGGTAAACACAGCCTAGCTTCCAGACACATAAACACAAAAACTTCACACTAAGGATCTTTCTTGGTTCCTTTTATTCAATATACCATGTCACTTTCCACAGCAAAAAATTGCAAAGTATGCCAAAAGGCAAAAATCCTTTTTTTTTGGATTTTTGTGTCTCTAAAGAGACAAACCAAGAATCAGAACCAGACTCAGAAATGGCAGAGATTTTGGAATTATCAGACTGGGAATTCAAAATAAATATAATTAGGGGATCCCTGGGTGGCTCAGTGGTTAATCGCCAGTCTTTGGCCTAGGGTGTGATTCTGGAATCCCGGGATCAAATCCCATGTCGGGCTCCCTGCGTGGAGCCTGCTTCTCCCTCTGTCTGTGTCTCTGCCTCTCTGTGTGTGTGTGTGTGTGTGTCTCTCATGAATAAATAAATAAAATCTTTAAATAAATAAATATATATATATAAAATTAATATGCTCAGGCCTCTAACAGAAGGGTAAGCAACATGTGAGAACATGAATATGTAAGCAAGGAGGTGGAAACTAAGTAAAAAATCATAAGGAAATGCTAGAAATCAAGAACACTGTAACAGAAATGGGGAGTGCCTTTGATAACTTCATCAATAGACTAGACATGGTCAAAGAAAAAAAAAAACAGCGAATTTGATGATGTTCATAGAAATCTCTCAAATTGAAATGCAAAGAGATAAAAAAATGACATAAAACAGAAAATTCAAGAACCATGGGCCAATTGCAAAAGATGTAAGACACAGACACATACATGGAATAACAAGAAGAAGGAGAAAGAGGGAGAGGAAAGAAAAAGAGAAAGAGAGAGGAGGTACAAAGAAGTGAAATGGTGAAGAATGGAAATGTAGGGGCACCTCAGTGGTGCAGTTGATTAAGCATCCAACTCTTGATTTTGGCTCAGGTTGTGTTCAGGGTGGTGAAATCCAGTTCTGTGTTGGGCTCCATGCTCTGTATGGAATCTGCTTGAGATTCTCTCTCTCTCTGCCCCTCTCCCCATTCCCCTGCACCTAAAATCAATTTTTTTAAAAGAAAATGGATAAGTGATGACAGACACCAAACCATAGACCTACGAAGCTCAGAGAACACCAAGCAAGATTAATACCAAAAATCTATACTTGGTCATATGATATTCAAACTGCAGAATTAAGACAAAGAGAATATCTTAAAAGAAGCCAGAGGAAAAAACACATTACTTTACAGAGGAACAAGGATAAGAAATACATTGGGTTTATCTTAAGAAACCATGCAAGCAAGGAGAGAGTTGTGTGGAATATTTAAGCTGTTAAAAGAAAAAGGAAAACTCCATCCTTCTGTATCCAATGAAATTATCATCTAAAAATTAAAGAGAAATAAAGACTTTCTCAGAAAAGCAAAAATTGAGTGACTTTGTGTCCAGTAGGTCTGCTTTGCAAGAATAAAATAAGTTTTTTAGAAAGAAAGAAAATGATACTGGTCACGCTCAGATCTACATATAGAAAGAGCATTATATAGGGAATAAATGAAGATAAATAATATCTTCTATTTTTCCTATTCTTAATTGATAGAACAGTTTGTTCAAAATAACTATAACAACAGTGTATCCAGTGATTATATCTTGTAGATAAATGAAATGAATGACAAGAATGTTACAAGAAGTGAGAGGGAGGAACTAGAAATTCTCTGTTATAAGGTACTTACACTAACCATGAAGCAATCTAGTGTTATTTAAAAGTAACTTGGGGGGATCCCTGGGTGGCGCAGAGGTTTGGCGCCTGTCTTTGGCCCAGGGCGCGATCCTGGAGACCTGGGATCGAATCCCACGTCGGGCTCCCGGTGCATGGAGCCTGCTTCTCCCTCTGCCTATGTCTCTGCCTCTCTCTCTCTGTCTCTGTGACTATCATAAATAAAAAAAAAAATTAAAAGTAACTTGGGTTATTTGTAAATGTATATTACAAAAGCTAGTGTGACCTCTAAAAAAATAAAAAGAAAAAAGCATAAAGCTGTCATGCTAAGAGAATAGAGAAAATGGAATCATATAAATACTCAGAGCTAGAGAAGACAGAAAAGGAGTGGAAGTCATTTTTTAAAAAAAGAAAAAAGCAATGAAGAAAAATAGGGTACAAATATGGTAGATATTAATTCAAATATACTAATAATCATTCTTAAATATGAATATTCTAAATACATACATTAAAATACAGAGACTTTCAGAAGATACAATAAAGAATCAATTATATGTTGTTTACAAAAAAACCCAAAAAAACAAAACCATTTAAATATAAAGGCTATTTAACCAGATAGGTTAAAAGTGAAGTGATAGAGAAGGCTATCCCATGCTAATAGTTGTCAAAAGAGAGATGGAAAAATTATACTAACATCAGACAAAGCAAACTTCAGAACAAGGAAAATTACCAGAAAAAAGATGAGCACCCCATAATGATGAAGACATCAATTCTCCAAAAAGACGTAACAGTGTTTAATGTGTATGCTCTTAACAACGGTGTCAAAATAGATGAGTCAAAATTGCAAAGAGAAATCCACTATTATAGTTGAAGATTTCAACACCCCTATATCAGTAATGGACAGATCCTACAGGTAGAAAATTAGTGACGATATAATTGAACTTAACAGCACCATCAATCAGCTGAATCTATATAATATTTCTAGATTACTTCATCCAACAATAGAATATACATTCTCAAGCACACAAAGAACATTCACCAATATAGAACACATCCCTGGGAATAAAACAATCCTTGACAAAGTTTTAAAAGTCAACATCATGAAGTATGCTTTCATACAATAGAATTGTAGTAGAAATCAGTAAAAGAAAGATGGCTAGAAAATCCCACATATTTGGAGATTAAACAACACACTTCCAAAAAAACATGTGAGCCAAAGAAGTCTCAAAGAAAAAAAAAATGTTTTGAATTAAGTGGAAATGAAAGTGTAGCCAATAAAAAGTTATGGGATGCAGATAAAGCAGTCCCGACGAGGAAATGTACAGCCATGAATGCATAGATAAGGAAAGCTGAGTGACATAAACTAAGTTATCTAAGTATCCATCTTAGAAAGATATAAATAAATAAGATTTAAACAAATAAGATCCAAACAAATGGAAAGATACTCCACATTCATGAATAGAAAGTCACAATACTGCTGTCAGTTCTACCCAACTTGACCTATAAAGTCAGTGAAATCCTAATCAGATCTCACTGTTACTTTGTGAATATCGACAAACTGACTCTGAGGTTTATTCTAAGAAGCAAAAGAAATGGAAAAGCCAACACCATATTAAAGGAGAAAATCATACCAGAGAAATGACACTACCTGACTTCAGTCTCACCAAACATCGGGCCTCAGTGATCAAGACAGTGTTACTAGTAAAATGACAGACAAAGTGATCAATGAAACAGAACAGAGAGACCAAAAATGGTCCCACACAAATATAGTCAACTGATCTTTGACAAAGGAGCAATGGCAATCGTTTAGAGGAAGGACAGTCTTTCAACAAATAGTGCTGAAATAACAGAACATTCACATGAACAAAAAATGAATCTAAACACTGACATTACACTTTGTACTTGTTACAAAAGACAACTCAAAATGGATAATACACCTAAATATAAAACACAAAACTATAAAACTCCTAGAAAATAACATAGGATAGGGATGCCTGGGTGGCTCAGTGGTTAAGCATCTGCCTTCAGCTCATGTCATGATCCTGGGGTCCCGGGATCAGGTTCTGCATCGGGACCCCCACAGAGACCTGTTTTTCCCTCTGCCTATGTCTCTGCCTCTCTCTCTCTCTGCTTCTCAAATGAATAAATAAACAAAATCTTTAAAAAATAATAATAAAATAACATAGGATAAAAAAAAGAACACCTTAGATTTGGCAGAGTTTTAAATACAACATCAAAAGCATGACCTGGGGGCTCAGCCGGTTGGGTGACTGCCTTCAGCTCAGGTCATGATGTCAGGGTCCTGGAATTGAGCCCCACATTGGGTTTCCTGCTCAGCAAAGTGTCTTCTCTCTCTTTCTCTCCCTCTCTCTTCCTCTTCTTCTCTCTCTCTCTCTCTTTCTCTCTGCCCTCTTCTGTACCCTCTCCACCACTCATTCTCTCTCTCAAATAAATAAAAAAAAATCTAAAAAAAAAAAAAAAAAAAGCATGACCTATGGGGGCACCTGAGTGACTCAGTCATTAAATAGTCAACTCTTGGTTTCAGCTTGGGTCATGATCTCAGGTCATGGATTGAGCCCCATGTTGGGCTCCACATTTTCCTATAAGTGTGATTATTTAAGGCTTTATAACTATGATTCAAAATCCTCAGGCAATTTTAGGATGCCTGGGTGGCTCAGGGGTTGAGCATCTGCCTTTGGCTAAAGTCATGATCCTGGGGTCTTGGGATTGAGTCCCTCATCAGGCTCCCTACATGGAGCCTGCTCCTTCCTCTGCCTGTGTCTCTGATTCTCTCTGTGTGTGTCTTGTGAATAAATTTTTTAAATCTTTAAAAAATTAAAATAAAAAATAAAAAATAAAATAATGTATTACCTATAAAAATATTAATAAGTTGGATTTCATTAAAATTAAAAACTTCTGATCTGCAAAAGATACTCTTAAGAGAATGAAAAGACAAGCCACAGATCAGGACAAAATATTAACAAAACACTTATCTAATAAAGGACTTGTATGCAAAATATACAAAGAACACTTGAAACTCAACAGTAAAACCAACAACCCAATTAAAAGTGAGCAAAACTTTGACCAGACACCTCACCAAAGAAGACATACAGAGACAAGTTAGCACTTGAAAAATACTCAATATCGTAAGTCATTATGGAATTGCACAATCAAAATAATAATGAGATATGACACACCTATTAGAATAGTAAAAATCCAGAGCACTGATCTAAATGCTGGCAAGGATGTAGAGCAACCAGACCTCTCATTCAGTAGTGGTGGGAATGCAAAATGGAAATCTCTTTGGAAGACAGTCCCAATTTTTTACAAAGCTTTCTTAGCCCTACCACATGATCCAGTAATCACATTCCCAAGTATTTATACAAGTATAAATAATTGCACATGACTCCTTATAGAAGCATAACTGCCAGAATGTAGAAACAACCAAGATGTTCATCAGTCAGTTAATGGATAAGGAAATTGTGGTACATGTATACAATAGAATATTATTCAGTGATAAAAAGAAATGAGCTATCAAGTCACACACACACACATACACACACATACAGAGAATCTTACCTTAAATTTATACTAAGTGAAGGAAGCCAGTCTGAAAGGGCTACATACTACATGAGTCCAACTATATGACATTCTAGAAAAGATAAAAAGATCAATGGTTGCCAAGAGTTTAGGGATAGGTGAGAAGGATAAATAGTTGAAGCTCAGGTGTTTAGGGCAGTGAAAGTATTCTGTAATGGTAAATACATGACATTATGAATTTGGTAAAAACCATAGATCTTTACAACTCAAAGAGTCAATCCTAATCAAAGTCCTATGGACTTTAATTAATAATAATGTATCAGTAGTATTGGTCCATCAATCAAACGTGCCACATCAATGCAAGATGTTAATAATAATAGAAATCCAAGGGTAGGGGAAGAGGAAATATATAGGCTTCCTCTTTAATTTATGTTCATTTTTTTCTGTAAACCTAAAGCTGCTATAAAAATAAAATCTATCTATCTATCTATCTATCTATCTATCTATCTATATATATATATATATTTTTAAATCCATGCAAGTTAATTTCCCGGGAATCCATCCATCCATCCATCCATCCATCCATCCATCCTTCCTTCCTTCCTTCCTTCATATTTATGGAGCACCAACTACATGCCTGTACCTTTCCATTAAGTAATCTACAAAGTCTTTTCTGAGACAAAGTTTTGACAAAGTGAAGAAAGGAGATAACCCATTTCCTAATTTCTTGAAAGGCCACATGGCACTGAGAAGAGAGAGGGTGGTGATTTTGCAGACTTTTCTCTTCCATTGCCCAAATTCTAGCTTTCTTATGGGGATAAATGAAAAATAAAGATGTCAAACTCCACATCATGTTCTCAAGGCCAGTAAAACTATTTAGTACAGCTGCACTCTCTGTTAAACATATGATAATCCAACGACAAATTGCCTAGATTATCTGGTACTATCTCTCACTTTGAACATACTCTGCAAGGATATGCAACGATGACAGAGATTATCTTTAAAGGATGAAAACAAGAAGATCATCTGGATCTAAAAGATAATGTTCCATCAATTCCATTTCCTTGTGGATGAATTGATTTTCAGTTACTGAATTACAACAGAAGAGGACTAATGGAGGTATTAGCTGGTTGTCCTTGGAGAATGAAGACACCGAGCAGCAGCTGTTCTTTGTAGACAGTAAGGCATATGCATGAGTCACATTTAGGCTGGGGTGTCCCCTGGGTGAGATTTTTTCAAATGTTAAAACTGAGAAGAAAAACTCTGTTTCTGTCACCTGCTCCAAAGGGCTTCCCTATTACGTTCTGATTTGAGTAAACAAGAACCCATGGATCAGCAGCCCCACAGAACAGAACATTCAATTCACAATCTGTTTCTGATAAACCTCTTAGTCTTGTTAAAAAATATATTTTACTGGGGCATCTGGCTGACTCAGTTAGTTAAGCCTCTGGCTCTTGGCTTCAGCTCAGGTCATAATCTCAGGGTCCTGGGAACGAGCCCATCATTGAGCCACCACATTGAGCCCCTACATGGAAGCTCCGCACCCAATGGGGTGTCTGCTTGAGGATTCTCTCCCTCTCTCTCAGCCCCTCCCCTACTCATGTACACTCTCTCTCTCTAAGATAAATATAAGATAAATACATATTTTTAAAAAAGATTTATCTATTTATTTATGAGACACATAGATAGAGAAGCAGAGACACAGGCAGAGGGAGAAGTAGGCCTCCCACAGGGAGCCCAGTGCGGGACTCAATCCTGGATCCCATGAGCTGAAGGCAGACACTCAACCGCTGATCCACCCAGGTGTCCCTAAATACATCTTTTTTAAAAACCCTATATTTTACTAATTAAAAGTAAAATTATCAATAGGTGGTAAAAATCTTCAACAAAACAGTGATTTATTCATGTGAAAAGCATTATTGGCAAAATCAGCATGGGATACAAATACAGAACACATGGAAGCCACAGGGAATACTGAAGTTTAGCCTCCTTTGGCAAAGGTAATATGCTCGCCTTCTCTGACAATTATTTCAGCCACTGATGTGGATCTTCAGACAGTTACCTTTGGATACTACTGAGGATGAAAATAATAGGGGGCTCCACAGTGAGAACAGAGAAGGATTGTTACTTATTTTCCCCATATATATCCTTAGTGAAACTCCAAATGTGTCATGAACATTAGAAGCCAGATTATCCAAGAGAAAATGTCTCCAATGATTCTGCCTATTTCCAAGTAACCCTAGGAGAAGCAGCCTTCCAATAGATTAATGTCCTGTGTCTTGTGAAGATATCTTTCTGGACCTTTCTTGAGATTGGTTCTGTGATTTCAATTATAATGAAAGAGCCTCACAGTCCTTTGTAATGATTAACCTGTAGGCAGAGTAAGTATTGACAAAGCAATGTATGGAATATCTCTCAGTGTCTTTCCTACATCTTCAGTGACTTGTATAGATATAGACAAGTATTGATAATTTGAGGTAGCGTAACATTATAAATTTAATAGAATTGACTTTTGTGGACACTCATTGATTTTTATCAATGAGATATATCAGAACACTTTGGGGAAAGTTTCCAGTCCACTTCAAGAGACTGTGAGCACAATCTTTCTTATGGCAGCCTGAGAATGAAGAAGAACAAAGGCATATTGTAAAGAAAAGTGTGTTACAGTTTAAAGGATTTTAGTTCTAGGGTCAACAACTTGCCATTTGTGTGCTCCTGAATGCGTCACTTTACTCTTTTTAAAACTTCAGTGTTTCTATCAGATGAGATGGAGAATTTTACTTGCCCAGGAATTTCTGGTAACTGCTAGTTGTGATACCCATGGAAAATGCCAAAGGCTGTACCTGACAGATAATAATGTTTCATAAATATTGGTTTCTCACATTTCACCACAACTTATTTTCCTGTTTGCAAATTCTTCAACTGATTTCATTCCCTGAAACAGCTAAGGCTAGCAAACAACATTCAAATTAGAATACAGAGCTATGACTCACATAGGAGAAGCAACACCTTGTCAAGAATAGGTTATGTAAGGGGGAGCTCTCCATACAAGAATAAGTTATAAAAGGAAATTTTCCTCTCTAAAAAATGGCTCATTATCTACAAATATTAGTTATTCCAGGTCCTAGAATGCCTTTAGATATCAATCAATACATTCCAAAATCAGATTGTTCTAATGGAAGGAAGACTCTAGACTTCTAATTCTACCAAGTAAAAATTAATGCATGGAAATGGTTTTGTGAAATGAGCAGAAATATTATCTCCAGTACTGCCTTCCACCCCTGTCTCAGTACTTAGCACTTAGCAAATGTCAACCTTTAGGGTTCTGGTAATATTCTGTTTCTTTGAACTGAGTACTCTAATTTATGCAAATTCAATGATATGCATTCTATATTTTCATTAAAATGTTTTATTTTTTTAATTTTTAATTTATTTACGATAGTCACACAGAGAGAGAGAGAGAGAGGCAGAGACATAGGCAGAGGGAGAAGCAGGCTCCATGCCGGGAGCCCGACGTGGGATTCAATCCCGGGTCTCCAGGATCGTGCCCTGGGCCAAAGGCAGGCACTAAACCGCTGCACCACCCAGGGATCTCCCCATAAAAATGTTTATGAAAAGACCCAGTAGCCAAATTGGAGAAGCTTTCATCAGTCAAAAATAGTCAAAATATGAAGTGTAAACCATAGTCGATCGAGTGCCACAAATTTGTTTAAATCTCTTAGATCTAAAATAAATGGAAAAAAAATAAGCTTTTTTGTCACCTTACCAAGATACTAGGGAACCCACTCACTAGTTTGAAAACTAGCAAAAAAAAAAAAAAATCAAACCTTTATTTTGCCTTTCTTTCATAAGCTTTATCACAGCATAACCAAATGTGATAAGTTTTCTTCAGAGAAGTGACCTAGCTAATTAATGAAGAATGAATAAATGAATAATAATTAGATTATTACCATTTTATGACATCTAATGAAACTGTGGACCAAAGTTAAAAGCATCCTTATAAACATTTCTCATCACAAAAGAAATATAACCATTTCCTGACAGAAGGAAGCAGACAACACCTTGTAAGAGGTATTCTTACTGAAATTTGATTTCCTCTTAAGCCTTTAGATCTCACTTCCAATTTGCAGAAAATTCAGGGTGAGATGAATATATGAAGGATTCTACAGGCATGCAATTAGTGACTTCCCCACAGAGTCTACATGACAGAGGACATAGTTTCATCAACAGATAAAATTGCAAAGAAAACATGAGTTGGGTGTGCCTGTCAATTTAAGAAGTTTAAGAGTCACATCCAGTAATGACAATGTCTGAACTTCACTTTGATACCAACTTCAAAAATAACTTTAAAAATTATGAGACAGGGATGCCTAGGTGGCTTAGCTGTTGAGTGCCTGCCTTTGGCTCAGGGCGTGATCCCAGTCTGGGGATCGAGTACCACATTGGGCTTCCTGCAAGGAGCTTACTTCTCCCTCTACCTATGTCTCTACCTCTCTCTGTGTGTCTCTCATGAATAAATAAATAAAATCTTTTAAAAAATAAAAAATAATAATAAATAAATAAAAATTATGAGACAATTGAACACCAACCACATTGTTGTTAATATTGCAATTTATTTTTATTGTTTCAGGTAAGATCATGGTTATATTCTTTCAGAGTCCTTATCTTTTAGAGATATACACTAAATATTTATGGTTAAAAATATTGATACTTTGTCTTCACTTCAAAATAATCTTGGAGATGGAGAATATGTGTGTTTTTGTTGTTTTGTATAGATAAACAAGATTAAACATGACTTGATAATTTTTGGAGCTATGTGATAGGTATGTAGCAACTTTCTCCCTGCTTTGTGTGTTTGAAGTTTTTCATCACTATAAACACTACAAATAGCTGTTAATGCCTTCCAAAAATAAGAAAGAGAAGCCTTAGTATCTATAATGCCCCTTGTAACTTGGCTTTATGTTGCAAAAGTACTCTTCCTCAAGCATCTTACACTTTCACCAGTTTTTTGTTTACAAATCCATCTTTCTCCCATGCCTTTGCGCTGATTTAACTCAAATGAAAACATCCTTCCCTTCCCTGGTCACTCATTTATGGAGCTCACATCCAATATTTATTTTTCCTTTTTTTTTTAATTTATTTTTTATTGGTGTTCAATTTACTAACATACAGAATAACCCCCAGTGCCCGTCACCCATTCACTCCCACCCCCCGCCCTCCTCCCCTTCCACCACCCCTAGTTCGTTTCCCAGAGTTAGCAGTCTTTACGTTCTGTCTCCCTTTCTGATATTTCCCACACATTTCTTCCCCCTTCCCTTATATTCCCTTTCACTATTATTTATATTCCCCAAATGAATGAGAACATATAATGTTTGTCCTTCTCCGACTGGCTTACTTCACTCAGCATGATACCCTCCAGTTCCATCCACGTTGAAGCAAATGGTGGGTATTTGTCATTTCTAATAGCTGAGTAATATTCCATTGTATACATAAACCACATCTTCTTTATCCATTCATCTTTCGTTGGACACCGAGGCTCCTTCCACAGTTTGGCTATCGTGGCCATTGCTGCTAGAAACATCGGGGTGCAGGTGTCCCGGCGTTTCATTGCATTTGTATCTTTGGGGTAAATCCCCAACAGTGCAATTGCTGGGTCGTAGGGCAGGTCTATTTTTAACTGTTTGAGGAACCTCCACACAGTTTTCCAGAGTGGCTGCACCAGTTCACATTCCCACCAACAGTGTAAGAGGGTTCCCTTTTCTCCGCATCCTCTCCAACATTTGTTGTTTCCTGCCTTGTTAATTTGCCCCATTCTCACTGGTGTGAGGTGGTATCTCATTGTGGTTTTGATTTGTATTTCCCTGATGGCAAGTGATGCAGAGCATTTTCCCATGTGCATGTTGGCCATGTCTATGTCTTCCTCTGTGAGATTTCTGTTCATGTCTTTTGCCCATTTCATGATTGGATTGTTTGTTTCTTTGGTGTTGAGTTTGATAAGTTCTTTATAGATCTTGGAAACTAGCCCTTTATCTGATATGTCATTTGCAAATATCTTCTCCCATTCTGTAGGTTGTCTTTGAGTTTTGTTGACTGCATCCTTTGCTGTGCAAAAGCTTCTTATCTTGATGAAGTCCCAATAGTTCATTTTTGCTTTTGTTTCTTTTGCCTTCGTGGATGTATCTTGCAAGAAGTTACTATGGCCGAGTTCAAAAAGGGTGTTGCCTGTGTTCTTCTCTAGGATTTTGATGGAATCTTGTCTCACATTTAGATCTTTCATCCATTTTGAGTTTATCTTTGTGTATGGTGAAAGAGAGTGGTCTAGTTTCATTCTTCTGCATGTGGATGTCCAATTTTCCCAGCACCATTTATTGAAGAGACTGTCTTTCTTCCAATGGATAGTCTTTCCTCCTTTATCGAATATTAGTTGCCCATAAAGTTCAGGGTCCACTTCTGGATTCTCTATTCTGTTCCACTGATCTATGTGTCTGTTTTTGTGCCAGTACCACACTGTCTTGATGACCACAGCTTTGTAGTACAACCTGAAATCTGGCATTGTGATGCCCCCAGCTATGGTTTTCTTTTTTAAAATTCCCCTGGCTATTCGGGGTCTTTTCTGATTCCACACAAATCTTAAAATAATTTGTTCTAACTCTCTGAAGAAAGTCCATGGTATTTTGATAGGGATTGCATTAAATGTGTATATTGCCCTGGGTAACATTGACATTTTCACAATATTAATTTTTCCAGTATCCCTCTTCTATACCTGGCAAATAGTAGTTGTTTTGCATTTAATTTGCTTCACTCTTTATGTTATTCTTGGTTACACCTTTTCCCTCATTACACCTTACTTATATAGTCATACATGTGCCCTGCTTGACTCTGAGCACCCTGATAATGACATGATACCATGTATCACTGATTTAAGTACACAGAACAGCCATTCAAAAGTGCACAGATTTGTCTGAAGGTGCACCATTTCCAGAATCACTGTTTCCCTACACTCAAGCATTTATGAGTACTCCTGAAAATACTACCGTATTCTGTGACTACCTGCCAAGGGTCTTCTGCTCTAAAAAGATATCTGGTCCCCTTTATCAAATAAATGGTAATACTCTTTTAGATGACAAGTGCTTCTGAAAACAGTTCCTGGGCTGCATTCTAATAAGGAATTTTGCATTCTCAAAATACCCCTTCTTGGTACAGAATCTTACGGTGCTTACATTATTCTAGAAGCAGCTCCGGTGAAGGAATCTACCTCTGAGCAAGTGTTGGTGTTCTAAAAGTTGGTCTGGAAATATTGTGGACTAGGGTTCCTGAGTTCCAATGTATTAGTGACAAGACTTCTCTGCCTACAAGTGAAATCCAAAATAATTTTTCTCTCGTGATATGGATGCATGCAGTCTCACTCCCAAGGTCTTTTTCTTGAGCCAGTATTAAATTTGTCAAGGAGTTCAGACTAGGAGCAAAGTTAGAAAGCTTAGGTGTGGGATTCAAATCATCTAACCTTATGTAAAATAAGAGTCTAGGGACAGATGGTGCAACTCTGTGAGGTAGGCAGTATCTGTCCTCATTAGCCTGATTATTCCTTTTGGGGAATATAAGTCTCAGAGCTGCAGCTGATGGAAATGACAGTGCTCTACAGAGTGATGGCACAAGTATAATAATGAATCAGTTTTAAATATGATTTCACACTTTTAGATAAGATATAGCTCCTTATGGATCATAAACTAACAAATATTCTCTAAATGGATCCTGGAAAACAGATATATCAATAATAATCCAATAAACCGATCAAGTAAATAAGTGAAAAAATGTCTGCACTTCAATGATATAGTTCTGAATTTTTTAAATAAAAGATTTTTTTAATAATAAATTTATTTTTTATTGATGTTCAATTTGCCAACATACAGAATAACACCCAGGGCTCATCCTGTCAAGTGCCCACCTCAGTGCCCGCCACCCAGTCACCCCCACCCCCCGCCCTCCTCCCCTTCCACCACCCCTAGTTCATTTCCCAGAGTTAGGAGTCTTCATGTTCTGTCTCCCTTTCTGATATTTCCCACTTATTTTTTCTCCTTTCCCATTTATTTCCTTTCACTATTATGTATATTCCCCAAATGAATGAGACCATACAACATTTGTCCTTCTCCGATTGACTTACTTCACTCAGCAAAATACCCTCCAGTTCCATCCACATCAAAGCAAATGGTGGGTATTTGTCATTTCTAATGGCTGAGGAATATTCCATTGTATACATAAACCACATCTTCTTTATCCATTCATCTTTCGATGGACACCGAGGCTCCTTCCACAGTTTGGCTACTGTGGACATTGCTGCTATAAATAAAATATTTATTGAGCTATAATTCACATGCTATAAAATCCATTCTTTCAAGCATACAATATTGGGGGAGGGTATGACCTGTTAGTATGTTCACACAGGTGTGCAACCATCAACATTATCTCATCTCATAACATTCATTATTCCCAAATAAGTCCCATACCTGTCAGTAGTCATTTCCCACTCTCCTCCCACCTCTAGCAAACACAAATCTATCTACTAGTTTCCATGGATATAGTTATTCTAAACATTCATAAAAGTGGAATCATTCAAAATTTGTTCATTTGTTTCTGACTTCTTTCACTTAGCATAATTCTTTCAAGTTCTCTCCATGTATAGCATATACTAGTATTTCATTTACTTTTATGGTTAAATAATATTCCATCTTATGGATATACCACATTTGATTTATCTATTCATTAGTTGATATACATTTGAGTTGTTCTCTTCTTATCTATTAGGTATAATATTGTTGTATGTTCCTGTATAGATATTTTGTGTCAATGTAGATTTTCAATTTCCTAAGATAAACACCTAGAGGTGGGATCGCAGGATTCTATGGTAAATGTATGTTTAACATTTTGAGGAACCCCCAAACTGCTTTCCAAAGAGGCTGCATCATTTTGCAATCCCACCAGCAATGTCTGAGAGGTCCAATTTCTCAAAGTCCTCACTAGTGCTTCTTACTTTATTGTATATCACATTGTGGTTTTCAAAAACTTATAAATTGTTAAATTGTAGCATTCGACTATATTCCTTGACAAGGATCTGAAATACAGTATGGGTTGTGGCTAAAACTTATGTAGTGACTAGTTTATAAATTTAAAGATTGACTGTTAGAAAAATAATAGTTACCTTTTTTTAGGAGAGTAAATATTTCTGATTTTTATGATCTACATATATAACATTTAAGAAGATAGAAAGTCATGCTTAGAGAAGAAATAAAAATAATCTCAAATAATCCCAAGAGAAAAGCATATATATATATATATATATAATATATATAATAATATATATACACATATGTACATATACACATATATATACATATACTTGGATGAAGATTTACACAAATATTTTAGGCAACTTTGTGAATCCTAAATTAAGTAATGCGTAACATTTCCCCAATTCAGTTTTAAATTTATAAGATACCCACTACTTGCTAAGAACTGGCACAAAATTGAATTAGAGCACAGAATACTTGACACAACTAAAACTTTAGTAAATTACTGTTCTACATCAACACATATATCATAAATTGTATAATTTATGTATGTGTTAAGTAAATATATAAAGAAATAAATCTGAATGTTAAACACCTAATTCGGGATCCCAGGGTGGCGCAGCGGTTTGGTGCCTGCCTTTGGCCCAGGGCGCTATCCTGGAGACCCGGGATCGAATCCCACATCGGGCTCCCGGTGCATGGAGCCTGCTTCTCCCTCTGCCTGTGTCTCTGCCTCTCTCTCTCTCTCTCTCTCTCTCTCTCTGTGACTATCATAAATAAATAAAAATTAAAAAAAATAAACACCTAATTCAAGATCATGGTTAATTTTAGGAAGTCAGGAGGGAAATATGGCTGATTGTATAATGAGAGCTATAAAGTTAACACAGATGATTTTAACAGTCCTTTGCATTTATTATTCCTTAATCTGGATGGCAGGTTCACTAGTATTCTTTATTTTACCTTTCTTATAACCCTTCATACTTCTGGAATGTTTCATAATTAAAATTAAATTAATAGGAAAAGTACTAATCTGTTATAAAGATGAATAAACAAAATGAACAAAATACAACACAATTAAAGTATCACTTGTGACTCCAAGACAAAATCTGAATCACTATCAATCAGTGCAAATAAAGCAATGCCAGAGACCGTTAGACTTTTCTTACTAGCAAAGATTTTAGAAATAAAAAGAGTTGGCATGACGAACTGGTGTGGCAATCTCATATCCTGGGAGTCTTAAGAGATATAAATGGGCAATGTTGTTGGACCATCAAAAGGATAATAGTACTAATTTTGATGGCACTGAGTGTTTTTTCCCTAAATTTGTTTATAAAAATTATACGTGAACTATTTAAAAATTGAAAGTCAGACAAATATTTTAAACAAAATTTGAACTGTGAATCTGGATCAATTTTACATGCCAGAATGCTCAAGTCTCAAAACATCAGAAGCTTAACAAAATATGATTGTATTTGTCACTTATGCAAAGCACAAATTAGGTAGACCAGCTATCTTCCATCTTGTGGCAGTGCCATATAGCACATGTGGCCTTGAAATTTTTGTGGGCAAGGAAGAGAGATAGAGAGAGGCACCTGGCCTTTACCACTATGAACTCTCATAGCTCACTGGCCAGAACCACACAGAAAGTCCCACACAAGCACCTAAAAACAAAAAACAAAAAACAAAAAACAGAAAACAAAACAAAAAAACAGGAGCATGTGAATCTTCAGATACAATGTACCATCTCTCTCACAATTAGTGACTGATTATTTTTACAAATAGGTAGTGAAAGGAAATAATAATGGCAAATTACTATAAAATTATTTCCCCTTTTCTTATCTGAGGAATATTTTCTTAAAGCTTTTCATTTATAGAAATAGAAAATTTTCCAATTTTACACATTAGCAGTTAGCTAATGGATGTGTTTTCCATATGAAACTGTTGAAATAGTGAAAACAAATTATATACAATAGTAACAACTTTCCTCTTCTCAACTTTTACCCATTAAAATCATTTCAATAGGATTTTTTAGAAGTATGTAAATAGCATGAAAGACCAAAAAATAAACTCAATAATAAAAACAAAATAAAAATATGTTTTTTACTTTATATCCAGTCTACATCTTTTTTTCAAAATCCATTAAAGAATGAAATAATGTCTTTTATACCAAGAAGAAAAATGTTTATCAGATTTAAATGCTTTTTTATTCATTAATACTAAAAATCTAGACAAAAATAATACATATCTGAGGCATTCAATGTAATTCCACTTACTATATAACACAAATACCAACACTGCAAAATTTGACCAATCAGTCCTCAAAACCCTTAACTCTTAACTTCCTTGGTAATCAAGGCTATTTCCTCTATTATCTCTACTAATCCTTTCTCTGCATTCTCTCAGGACACCATCCTGAAATAATGGATTGAATAGCTTAGTAAAATAAGAAATTAGAAAATAAGTGGTATTATGTAACTTTATAATGAAAAGAGAGAAATAGTGAGTAGTCTAGTGACTTCCCTAAGAAAAAGGATGCTTTGGGGTTAATCCAAATATAGAGTATGAAAAAAAGAAATGGACACTTAATTGTCACTTTCCTAATAATAAATTCTCCAAGTATTAATCTGTATCTTATCAGACAAAAATATAGCAACAAGTTGATTGTAAGAAAAAGTAAAGCACCATATAGTGAAACTTCTAACACAAACACATGAAAAATATGGATATTCTACAGATTATAACTAAATTTATAATAATGAAAAAATTAGACTATTTAATTTTCAAGTCATACTGGGAAAGTCTCTAAACACAGAACTGTGCCTAAGTAGTTAAGTGCAGTTTTCCTAAACAAATAAAGAAATAATAATAGTGAAACCAGCTCTTTACCTGGATTTTCTACAGAGTATGATGAATGGAGAGGAAATAATATATGAATTTGAATCCACATATTTCCTTAATACTTTTAATAAATCTAATCTTAAAACTCACTTTTTTGCAGACCTTCATATGTAAATTCTCACATTATTGGTTACTATACAATAATGGAAGAAATTCTTTAATGATATAAATCAAAAGTACCAAGGTGGCTCAGGTGGTTAAGCCTCTGACTCTTAATTTTGACTCAGGTCATGATCTCAGCATCGTGAGATCCAACCCCACTGTCAGGCTCTGCATTAGGCATGGAGCCTGCTTAAGATTCTCTCTCTCCGTCTCCCTCTGCCCCTCCCCACCCCTTGTTTGCACTCACACACTTTCTCTCTAAAAACAAAACAAAAAATATAAACCAAAAACTTTGGCTTCAAATGCATCACTTTGTAGGCAATTTTATTGCTCCACCAAAGCCAACATCCATTTTCCTTTATTAAGTTAATAGATCTGCTTTGAGGAAACAAATAAGTGCCCTGCTCCTCTGCTGCTGGCATTGGAGTGGGGCTTCAACACCAGCCAAGGGATGGAGAATGTGGCACAAATCTGACCAAGGACATATTAAACTTCCCTCGCCCAGTTGATTTAGTGATAGATCCATGGCCTAGGATCTGTCAAAAAAAAAAAAATGTGATTCCATCTCCTTAGATCCAATTTGATCCTCTGAGAGTGGGCCCCAGGATCTTTCTGAAGCAATCATGTAGAGGCAAAATCTTCTCAGTTGGACTTCTGGTTAGAGCTTAAATGGAGTCAACATAGTTCAAAGTAGGCTAAGAGGTAGAAACAAGAGCAGATACATCTGAATCCCTTGGTCAAGCCATGCGTGGAGCCAGACAGCCTCTTTGGTCATTTGATCTGATAGACTATGTTTTGACTTAGGTCAACCTAAATTGATGTTCTATCATTTACAACTCTATTTAAAGTATTCATTATAAAAGATTATGCACTCATAACAATGAATCTGGCATTGTTCAAAGTGGTCTTATAATGTTTCTGAATGAATTGACTCTAGGAACAGTTCAGAAGATCAAATGAAATAAATTTCATTATTTTATAAGCACATCTCATTTCTGGTCCCAAATAGTATTATATGGGTTGACTGCCAAGCACTTTAGGCTCTGGATAATAGTAGGTTGTTAACACACACATGCACACATATACACAGACACACACAAGAAAAAGTCAGCTATCACTTAGAACATTCAGACAACCGTGTTCCAACCTCCAAAACTAATTTTGGAGTTATTCTAAATAAGTCCTGAATGACAGCAGCAAGTTTAGTGAATGCAGAGAGTATCCTTTAATTTTGTATGTGGAATTTTGTATGTGAAGGATAGTAATTATTTTTATATATACTTTATTTAAAAATCTTTTTCAGGGATCCCTGGGTGGCGCAGCGGTTTGGCGCCTGCCTTTGGCCCAGGGCGTGATCCTGGAGACCCGGGATCGAATCCCACGTCGGGCTCCCGGTGCATGGAGCCTGCTTCTCCTTCTGCCTATGTCTCTGCCCCTCTCTCTCTCTCTCTCTCTCTATGACTATCATAAATAAATAAAAATTTAAAAAAATAAAAATAAAAATCTTTTTCAAAAAAATAAGCTCAGGCAAAAGAATATCAATTCACCTGGGAATTCGTTAGCTCTTTCTGGATTAGAATACTTGGATTTTTAAAGGAATTTTCAGGTTTTACTAAATGATTATAAAAAACAAGCTGCTAATAAAGGTCAGATGTCAAATTTTTACAAGAGGAAAATTAGGCAGAGATCAAAGAAAAATGTTGCTGGAGAACAGTTCCATAGCTGGTAAATAAAATTATCCTTTATTATTTATTTATTGAACCTTTATGAATAATCACTAAAACCCAAATAAATAGCTACTCACTGCCCAGATGTTTGAAACTTTGTTGTTAAATAATAATTCATAGAATGATGCCACTCTCATTGTTATAATTCAATTTTTTTAATTACCAGAGAAAATTAACAGAGATAATAAAAGAGAAAATTAAAATAATGCCAGGATAAATACATGCAAGTTTACAATTATTTCCAGGACCAATTATTACAATTGGTCATGATTAAAAACATGTAACATTCTTAGAAAATTTTATTCCAAATATGAATATTCTTTCACTTCAAATATTCGCATACATTACTAAAAATAGAAATGTGTATATATAAATGGGTTAGTTCTATTAATACATATGTTAAACTTCAGAATTTTTACTGTAAATAATCTTTTATAAACTGATCAAGTTCAGATTTTGGATTCCTATTGGCTATGGTGGGCCCTTTCTTTGAATTTTGAAAGTTTTTAAATATGTCCAATGTCATTATGATGTTTAGTATATTTTAGTATTTGATAATTTTATATTTGTTAGATGTCTAATGCAAAAAAAAATGGGATGATTTTTTTATTCACCAAAAGTGAAGGACACAGATAACTAATGCCAGATGCTAATAAAACATCTGCTGAGATGCCATTATTTTTTGGATAAAGAAACAGATACAGAGGAAGGGGAAAAAATGACTCAGTAGTGGAAGGGACAACCCAAGCTCACTTTTGTTTCTTCCTTGTGAACATAGCTTTTTATCATTTAGATAACTACCTGCAATACATATACATAAACTATCAGTACACCCCTGCACATCTAACTCAGAATGAAGGTCAATAAAAGGCAAGCAATTCTTAATATTCTAAGAATAAAGTAAAAATTAAGACTAAATCCTCCAAAAATTCAGAAGTCTTGCCTCGTATGCACACTTAACTATTTACAAATGAAAACAGACGTTGCCACAGCACTCATTCAATTGTACTCACTTGTCTCCAAAAATGTGATTTAAAAAAACATTTACAAATGATAAAAAAAAAAATTAACAATACGGTAGTGCTATCACCAGACAAACATTAGGAAAATATACTGCCTTTTTTAGTTGCTACCTTACAATGCTCTAGAAAATGCTGTTCATGCACTACATCCAAGGACAGTCATACCTTCAAGTCATTAGTGGGATAAAGCCATCCTAGATGAGTGGGAAGAGATGACCCTGGGGAATCTGCACCCACCATGTTCTATGGTACATAAGAGGTATAGAGTTGTACCAAGAATCAAAGTCTTAAAAGCTCTAAACATTCTTTCTTGAAACCAAACTTTCTTTCAATGAAAGATACACATGAAAAATGAACTGTTCAGATACCCTTGCTACAGACAGTTAAAGTGCATGCTATTCAATACGGTTGCTGTACCTGAAAACCAAAGGTAGAGTTTCAACTGTAATTTCAAACTTACAACAAGAACAACAAAATACCACTCACCAATCCGATTACAAATGTTTGGACCTTGTATCCAGTTCACATAGAACCTGGAGCTCCAGAGCATGATGAAGAATTTCTAATAAGTTTATATATGTTGTCAATTTCCAAGAAGAACTATTTGGGGAGAAAATGAGGCTACTATCAATGGGATGAAGGACAATTTTAAAAAAAATCTTTTAAAACAAGCAAACACAAATATAAATAAAACTTTAAAAGGAGAGCAAAGAAGCTTTGTTCTAAGTCAGCAGTTGGGTTTGGTGGGAGTCGAGGGCCAGGCAGGGCAGGTGCCAGGAAGGCTCAGCATCTGTGAAGTCTGGCCAAGGAGGCCCATCCTCTCCACAGACAAGGGACTAAATGACAATCAGGGCATGAGAGAGGCAGGACAGGGACAGTGTGTAGAGGCTAGTGCAGCAGCAGAGGGACAAAGGCCGAATCATGGTTTGAGTTTCTTCCCTGTTGTGTGTCTGGGGACAGGCTTGTGGGCAGAAAGGAGGTGTCCCTCTGTAGTGAAGTCCACCCTCTCACCATCTCCAAAGTGTCTTCCCAGAACCATGAGGTCGTCCTCCTGCACAGACTCTGGTAGAAACTGATTTTCTGTTGTGGAGTGCGTTGAGCCTTATTAAATATACAGTCAAATTATGGGTAAGGTAATCAAAACCACAACGATTCAGGATTTCAGAATTAGGTCCAAATATTTACTCTACATCAATACATAAATACAGAACAAACTCATTAAAATAAAGTTAACTCAAAGACTGAGTTAAAAAGAAATGTTAGTATTTGTTAAGTACAAAAGGTTGCCAAAAATCCCCAGGAAAAGTCTTCACAGAAAGAAAGCTGAATGGGTTTTCCATGGGCAGAAGGTGTAAATGAGATCGAGGAAAACACTGTATGATAGCGAGGGGGCACAATGTTCAGTAAAGCTTTCTGCATAAATATTTATGTAGCAGAGAACAGCAATGTTAAGTCCAAAATCACACATTTCAGGAACTATAGCAAATTGGAATTCTATTCCCTGGGAAAGCAAGAACACAAACTTAATAATATAAGTAAGGGATCAAAAGAGCACAATTTATAAGATTAAATTAATGGATAGTTGAAAACTTTATACATTAAAGTTTATTGGATATGGCTAAAACTACACTCATAGGAAAATTCATAGTCTAAAATTATTACACAAATAAATAGGATTTTTTTTTCTTTAACTGTGCGTACCATGTAGTGTTAAGTTTTGGAGGTTATTTTTTCTTTTTTTTTTTAAGAGCAACAACATTAAAGCAAGGAAATCAGAACAATTGGGGAAATCGAAAAGGCAAGAAAACATGAAAGAGACAAAAAAAAATCCTGTGGTAAATGGATCAACCACGAGCTGAGAATAATTATTTTTGAAAAAGATAAAGCACTACTCAAAGCACAAAAATCACAACAGTAAAGGAGAATATAATTATAGCTACAAAACAATTTTTAATATGTGTGTATATTTTATAAAAATTAATTTAAAATTTCTGTGAAACATAACTTATGGGAAAATAACCAAAATTGCTCCAAGAGATACTAGAAACTCAAAACAAAACAGAAATAATGTGAAGCATTAAAAGGAGTTCAGTTACACATTTTTCTTCAAAGAATAAAGTCCAGATGATTTCATATAAAAATCATTTGGAACTTCCAACAGTGAAATTATTTCAATGTTAATTTGTCTATTTCAAACCGTTGGAAAAAAGGAAAACTTTTGATAGTTCTTTAAACTAATCCAGCTGCCATTGATCTCAGAAAATTTCAAGTCAATAGAATACTGCAACCAATCTCACGTAGATTACTTAGGAAAAATATGAATAAAATATAATGAAATTTAACATTATTAACATTAATTTAAAAATGAAGACATCATGACCAAATGACCTAGGTTCATTCAAGGATGCTTTATTTTTAGAAAATTGATTAATATGCTTTTATTATGAGATCAAAAAGAAATGCAATATAACAAAAGATTCTATAAGGCTTCAAGAAAATTCTTACACAGCAATAACTAGAAAAAACAATCAAAATTAAATTAGAATGACAGTTCTATAAACTTTCTCTCTGTCTTTCTCACAAACTGTCTCTCACACACAATCACATATTTATATTTGCTGATAAAGAAAATGAATATATTAATATTAACATATCTAACATATATGTATATATATATGTTAATATATCTACACATATACACATCCAGGTATATACATATATATATACACATACCTGGAACCTCAGAGAATTAACCAAAAACATTAGAAAAGTTAGAGCAAGTAGAAAAGCAACAAGATCTAAAATTTAATTGCAATTATTTTCAGTAAACCAGGAATAACCAGTTAGAAAAGTTATTAAACCCCCCAAAAGGCATTGAAATAAATGAAAACATCTCAAGTAAGTACTGTTAGCATTGTACCGATGTTTATTCACCTATAAATATAGACAATCAGTGGGATCTCAAATATGTACCACTACTTTATTTTTTAACTTTCTCTCAGATACTTGGATGAGCAACATTACCTAGTGGATATTCCTACAAATGGGTAGGTCAGAGAGTATATTGGACCAAAATTTAGAAAGCACAGTTTGTCCATATCAACCGAAATATCACCCATCACAAGCACTTTCAACACATGGATTCTATTACAAATGTATCTTATTGATAACATTCTCAATGTGTGGTGTCATCTATGAATATTCATTTATTTCTATTATAGTTTATAATAGCAAGGTGATTAAAAACCACCTGGTATCCTTCAGAAAGAGACTTTAATAATATGTGATGTGGACCACTGAAAATAGGGTCACAGAGAGAAAATTAGTGAAGCCTCTGCTCAAGAAGGACACACAAATGTGTGTGTATTATTTCACAGTTTTATGTTCATTTTGTTATTTTTTACCTACACATATATCATCCAGTGTTTGTGTATGTGTGTTTAAAAAGAATAAAATGGGTCTGTTTGTGCTGAAATGGAAAATTCTTCCAAATACAGTTAATTCGCAAAGTAAACACTTTTTATAAATTTAAAAGGATACATAGATGATAGAGACAGATGATAGTAAGCGGGTAGATAGATAGACTGGTAGATAGAGCAATGTGGAGGAAGAAGATACAAGCAGGCAACAATCATCCCTGGGGAGAGACCCCAGAATGGGAAATGGGACTTTTACTTTGTTTGACACTTCTACTTTTCAAACTAGCTACTCCTGTTGTTTTATTTAATTCTTTTTAATCACAATAGCCCTAATTTCCTTTTTTTTTTTCCTTTTTCAGACTTCTTTCTCTTAAAACACATTCATATGATTTTAAACACTATCATTTAAAAAGAATCAGTGTGCTGGGTTATTATAATGCTGCATGTTGGGATCCCTGGGTGGCGCAGCGGTTTGGTGCCTGCTTTTGGCCCAGGGCGCGATCCTGGAGACCCGGGATCGAATCCCACATCGGGCTCCCGGTGCATGGAGCCTGCTTCTCCCTCTGCCTGTGTCTCTGCCTTTCTCTCTTTCTCTCTGTGTGACTATCATAAATAAATAAAAATTAAAAAAAATTAATAAAAAAAATAATAAAAAAATAATGCTGCATGACATTTCTTATGTCAAATCTAGACAACAAATTTTAGGCTTAAAGTGATGTAATCTTTATTAAAGCAACATGCCTTAGAGCTTAGGGAATCCTTAGAATATTTGTATTCATTAATTCAAAAACTATTTCCCAGGTTCCTTTTAGGAGTTATAGAGAACGCTGGTTCCAGCAAACAAGGAGTGATAACACGCACTTCTGGTAAGAGCTCAATGTGCAGGGGAGGGGAGGGGGCAGGTACCATGCAGCTGGAGGAGCATTAATGCATTATAGACCATGTGTTCTCAGAAGACAGACCCTATTATATGTCCCAAAAAAGCAGAACATTCTCCCACTATGGTGATGGAAGTACCTGGGCTCTCTAACCTGGGATTCCCATTGACCCAGGAACCCTGTCACTCCCCAGCTTGGCTACTGCAGCTCAGCCATGCATGTTGAGCTTGAGTTTCTGTTGCCTTAGTTTTCTTTCTTATTCTATTATCTTCTCCCATGGTCATTTATTTTACTGTCTTGTAACACTAGTTTTTCTTTTTATTATTTTTATTCTAAATAAATGATATATACACAGCAAAAAACTCAAGAGGCATGTATGAAGTAGCTGATAGTGGTTACCCAGTACTCATTTTTCTCTTTTTTCTCCCACTGTATTGTTAAAGGTAGAGATTTTTCTCAATGAATATTTTGCCTATCTTTTGGAGCAGAATTATCAGTAAGATTTAAGCTGTGGCTGTAGAGCAAGGCATCCAGGAAAGCTCCTTGGGCTATGGCATTGAAGTGGTAGGCACTGGTCTTTCTTTCCTCCTCCTTCAAGCCTCAGCATGAGAGGGAGTTCTAGCATCTATCCTGTGGACCATGAGGTGACTTGGAAGATGAAAGTCCACACTGGTAACACAGGCAGCAGTGGTGCAGCCATCTGGTCCACCGACTGTTTCACAGGCCTGTGGTTAGCCCTGGGCAGCCTCCTTCCAGACCTCATGCCGTCTGAAGACCGTGGTCCCTTCCCTTCCTTCCAAGGCAAACACACACATGTGTGTACATGTGTATTTGTGCATGTGCACTTCTGTGTATGTGGATCTGTGGATTCAGAGAAAGAAGAGCAAGGATAAAAATCTAACACATTTATTTTAGTAACTTACCCCACATTGTTTCCCAAAAGGATAGCAGTTGCCATTGAGATATTAGAGAGGAAGAACTAAGATAATCAATCATTTCGTTTAGGCTTTAAAAACAAACTGTGAAATTGCTTTGATGATAGTTGCTAGAGAGTTTTGGAAACCAGCACAATTTTCTATGAAAATTCCATAAGATTTTGTTGATCAGAGAAGCATTGGAGAATGCATTCACAAACTAAGAATTTCACATTTCATAGCTATTCTTAAATCACAGCCCTTTTGCCTTTTTTGATATGTGAGCAGACAGGGTTGCAGTGATCTGCAACCCCATGCACCGGAGTGCAGCTGCCTTAGGATTCCTGAGGACAGATGTAAATGCCACACAGCAGCAGTTCTTGAGTAAGTAAGCAAGGGAGTCCCAGTGTGGCTCAAAATGGTACCACACAACCGCATTCCACCTCATAAAAAGCAATCATCTTAAAGGATACAATCATATTGTGGGTAACCCAGATGAAAAACGCAATTTTGTCACAGGAGGAAGAGAAAGAGAAAATCCTAGAAAAGAAGACAGTAGTTGAGTTGAAAATCAAAAACTGCTGCTTCCCAAGTTATATAGTAGCTACCTACTGCCTCCATAACCAATTTTATAAAGTGCCTGTGGATCACAGCCTCCCCTCCTGGGCACATCTGTGAGTGCACATTTTATCAGTCACAATGGTACCATGCTGATACATGAGCCAGCAACCATGAAGGAATTGGAGATGGAGTATTTTCCAACAGAAGAAACTTGTCCTTAAATGGTTTACACGCATGTGCCTTCAATTCTTTATCTCAAGTTTTAGGTGCTAAAATTTTGTAATTAAACCCATTGATTCCAAGTGATATTCCAAGTAATATCAATTGCTCTACAAAAGTATTTTATCTTAACCATTTTCCACTTATGAGATGGAGAAAATAGGAAAGGGTTCACATAGTAAAAGAAAACAGGAATAATGAAAAGTTTAGAGAAATTCCTACAAATCAAGTAAAACTCCAGGAAGCTGCCACTGTCACAGTGCTGAGACAAAGCAGCGCAGAGACCATGTTAATGCCAGAGCATGCTTTCATCTACCTAGCAACCACTGAGTCAGGGAGGATAAAACCTTACCAGGAAACCCTGCCAGATCTATGAATTTGTCCATGTCTTTTCAGCTTTCAAATTTATCGATGTAATTACACACAATATCATCTTAAGAGCTTTTTCATGTTGATGCCATCTGTAATTACATCCTCTGTGGATTTCTGATATTGAGATTTTGGGTCTTGTCTCATTTATCCTTGCTACACACTCCATGTGCTTTTAAAAATAATACATATTCTTAATTTTTGTGTAAATGGTAAATTTGTAAATATATTTCTGTAGATGATAGATATATGATACAGTTTGTTCATTCATGTGTTCAAATACTCTTTATCCCTGATTATTTTTAGCCAACTATTTTATGTCTATTCACACATCAGTCCATTAGTTCCTTTTACTTACCTTAGACAATAAAAGAGTTTCTTAGAAACATCAGGTATTTTCCAAAAGTAACAAGAAATCTGACCAGCTGGCTCAGTCAGAAACCCGGTACCATCTAGGTAAAATCTAGTATGTATACTACCAGATGCCTGGGAATGTTTGATTTAGAATAATCCGTAATGGAGACGGTTGTCTTCAGTGTAAAAACTACCACTGCAATATTTTACATTGATACTTGGGAATTCTCATCAATTATTGACCCTTAAAACTACACTAACCTTTGGTTGCTCACGTCAACATTTAGCACGGTTGGTTTAAGTGTATAACATTTTTGAAATCTTTTCACAAAAACAGGTACTCCTTGGCAATTCTAGATAAATATAGCATGATAGACCAGCAAATCTGAGTGCATTCTGATTTCTACTGGAGCATGGAGAAATACTTTCCAACGATGACCTCCAAGACAGAAATCTCAGAGAAAAAGCCTAATAGATTTGATGACACAAAGAATTTTAGGACCTGTATGGGTGTGTAAAAGCAAACACAGGCAAGGATGAAAAGTTAAGTGGCAATTTGAAAAATATATATATTTACAACCATGTCACAAAAAAGACTACAATTCTTCCTACTTAGAGAAGGTGTTATTAATAGAAAAAAAAAGTGGAAGCATACAGAACAAGACACTAAAAAAGATACACAAAGGCTGAGTAAGCACATAGGTGTAAAAAAAAGTAACCAAAGATGTGGAAATTAATAATGAGAAAATCTTTTACTAAAATATTTTTATCAATGGAAACACCTAACATTCATTAGACTAAGTGAAAATTGGCACCTACACACACTGCGTGTGGTGTCATTTGGGACAAGCTTTGTGGAGGACAGCTTAGGCGTGTGCATCCCACTGGATGCTTTTTGCAAGTAAGAGTTCTATCTCGAGCTGATGTAGAATGTCCACCACAACAATGTATTTACTGCATCTCAAGAACGGAGTGGACAGCCACAAATGGTGTTGACGTCCATCCTCACAAAGCCCTATGGAGTACTATCCCCATTTTCATGTGAAGGAACTCGAGGCTCAGAGCACTTGTGAAACGTGTCCCAGGTCTCACAGCCATCTGCATAGTCAACAGAGCAGAGGTTAAAACCCAGAGATCCCACAAACCGTGTGCCTAAACACTACACATTAGTGCCTTCTTCGAGGATGTTTACTGCATTCCTATGTGAATAGCAAAAGGGTGAAAAGAGGGATGAGGGGAAATGAAAACAATGCTGAGAGCAACAAAACACTTACTAAAGATTTCTCAAGGAATTTGTGCAATTTTACAATATGTGCACATTACAACGATGACTACACTGTATTCATTAATCAGAAACACTGTTCCTAGTGTGCATGGAACAATGAACCCAATTCTTATACATGGCCAAGTACATGCACAATAATGTTTGAAACTGTATAGTATACGGGAGAGGATTTTATGTTTCTTCCCATCCTGAATATTATATCTTTCCAAAGAAGATATATTTCATATAAAATAAAGAAATGATGAAAGTTTAAAAAGGAACAAAATATTGAACCATGGAACCCAAGTTGTGGAATCAGAGTCCCTGGAATTTTCAGGCCATCTAAAAGCCACCTTGACCTTTGTGAACTTGCCTATTTAGGGACTAGAGCTCCAATGTCACGAATGAATTTTAATTGTACTTCCCCCAAAATCTGGTTGGCAGATTCAGAAGAAAATGCTTCACAGCTTTTAGTTTTTCTTTCTAACAATGCTTCTGAATTTAAATACCTGCCCAGTTACCTTTTATTTAGGAGAACATAGTTTAAAATACAGGGAACAGGTACACTTAAATTGAGAAACATTTACGCTAACTCAGTGAGCAAAAATACCCTGACCAGTTCATGTTATGTGTCCATGCCACAGAGCAGGGAAAGTAGTAACTGCAAAAGCCCAAACCTAGCTGCCCTCTCCCATGTTCTCCAAACATTTTTTGCCTTTGCCACTGTGAACTTTTAACAACCACACTGAGAAGGGAAAGAACAGGTCACTAAGGCCCTTTGTGTGTGTCTGTTCCTTGGGAAAGGAGTCCACGACAGGCAAGTGAAGGTAGTGATTTACTGTCCATTAAAAGGTGCTAATAAGCAGGAAGAAGAAAAGCCTCTGCCCAGCGCCTGCCCTGGCCCCTCCACCCTGGCTCTCGTTTTGTGTAGGTGCTGGGAGCTAATGAACCTTCTTATATTGCCAGTCATAAAAAGGGCCAATGGCTCTCCATGCAATAATGGACTCGACACCTCGAAACCTGCCTAACGGGCTTCATAAGGAACTATGAAAAAATCAATTGCATCATTGAGGTTAGTCTCACATAGCTTTGCAGCAAAATCACCTAGTACAGGTCAATCCACTGCTATTTCACAAAAATTAAAAAATGGCTTTGGAATTGTGTGCTCTCCTCAATTTTAAAGAGGAAAAAAAAATACATTTCCAGCTCGGTCTGTCACAGTTGTCTATATACTCCAGCTCAAAAACAACAGAAAAAGAGCAGGAGCACAGAAATGAATGAGGAGCTTGAATGATTGTTTTGTTCCTAACCTTATAAAACAATACAACTTTATATCTGCATGGCATTTTCAAGTTCATTGATCATTTAGTAACAGCTTTGTGAGGTAGGCATTGCCATCTCTGCTTTACACACAAAGCCCCAAATCAGTCGGGGCAGAACCTAGATTTAAACTCAGATCCTGCTACTTTCAACTGCAGTGAGTTGTTTGTGTCTTTTCTTCCTATTTTTTTCTCCTCCCATTTCAAGCAGATGGTCAGACAATATGCTCCTTTGTCTCTCCAAATGCTTATGGCAGGCAGAAAAGATGAACTGCTTAAAATTAAGCCTGCCTTCCTTCTTTCCTTCTTTCCTTCTTTCCTTCTTTCCTTCTTTCCTTCTTTCCTTCTTTCCTTCTTTCCTTCTTTCCTTCTTTCCTTCCTTCCTTCCTTCCTTCCTTCCTTCCTTCCTTCCTTCCCTCTTTCCTTCTTTCCTTCCCCTCTTCAATCTTTTTCTTTCTTTCTTTATGGGGGGGGGGGTAAAATTCAGATCCCTTAAAGAGATGATTCTGTATATCTTTGATAGAAGAGGTCAGGAACTCCTTTCAAGCAAGAGGACGAAAAAGTAAGAGAATTTTCTGAGACCAGGAGAGCAGGATGTAAGAGAATGCTAGCAGTTTGGATAAGAGTGTTTCAGTTAGAGAGAAGAGTCAGCAAATAGTGTTATAGATATAGAGAAAACAAGCAAACAGAAACCCAAAGGGAAAGGAGCAACTCTTTGAGGCAATGGAATTGAGACTGAATACTGGTCCCCCAAACGCTATAAGCATTCTCATCCCCAGAACCTGAAAATGTGCCATTCTCAAATGTGAGGTGGTGAAAAGGTCTCACAGTGGTGATTAAACTAATGGACTCATTACCCTCTATTACCTGGCTGTACCCTAAACATAACCACGTATCCTTACAAGAGGGAGGCAGAAGGGATTGGGGTATAGGTGAGTGATAGGGTGATGGAAAGAAGAGGTGAGAGTTATGTGAGGGAGAGTCCATCCACAAGCAAGGAATAAAGTGGGAAAAGCTCTGACACCTCTAGAATGAACACAGCCTTGCCAACACCTTGATTTTAGGCTGCGAGCTTCAGAACTCTAAGAGAATAGGGGGATCCCTGGTGGCTCAGCGGTTTAGCACCTGCCTTTGGCCCAGGGCATGATCCTGGAGTCCCGGGATCGAGTCCCACATCGGGCTCCCTGCGTAAAGCCTGCTTCTCCCTCTGCCTGTGTCTCTGCCTCTCTCTCTCTCTCTCTGCGTATCTCTCATGAATAAATAAATAAAATCTTTAAAAAAAAGAATAAAGGTGGTTTTGTGTTATAGGTGCAACGTTCCGATTAAGTCTTAATGGTAGGCAAGTTAATGTTGGGTCTGCAGGTGTGATTCTGATAAGCACAGTATCGTGCAGTTTCAGTGGTGGGCCTACCAATGCATCCCCCATCACAAAGCATAGAGCTTTTGTTTTTCTCTTTCCCTCATCATCGGTAGGATTTCCATCAGTGACCTTGGTCAACAGCTTCAAGGCCTTCCCCTTGCAGATTAGAGGTTTTGTCCCTTGAGAAGAAGGGGAGAACAGGTATGAGCAGAATGTCTATGAAGATTGCCATTCCCTTCCCCAGGAAGCACCACAGGGTAATGTTCCCAGGATTCTCCATGACATCCCCCTCAGGTTGTAGTGCTTGACGAGGTTTCTGAAGAAGAGCCTATGAAAGTGTGTCAACACTCCTATATCTGTGACCTGAAGGATTTTCACATTCTCTGACTAGCCCAGACTCAGCTCCTGGAAATTCATTAAGAATTATTGATGGACTTCTTTCTTCGATGTCTGTCCAGGTAAGCAAATATTTGGGGTCCGTTTCTCCCTGTAGACACCTGTCTCTCTTCAGGTTTGAAGTTCGTTTTCTCAGTGACTTCAGATCTCTGATGAATTCAAGATAAGTTTCAATTTGTGGTTATCTAGTTATTGTTGTGTGGGTGAGAACAATATTCTTGCTACTTGCACTTAAATAGATAAGGACTATCCCACTAGCAAAGGTCATTGCCCCTCCCGCCACATATACATATTTGCTGTTGTATTTACTTGTCAATATCAAGTACATGTCCGACAAAATGTTGCCAAAATATTTTTGTTATAAATTGTGTCATGTTAAATCAAAAAATTGTCCCATTTTTCAAAAATAATTCATTGGGCAGAAAAAGAAAGGGTAGATTTTTAAAAGAATTTTGGATTGTCTATCTGATTCATCTACCCTACAGATTCAACAAAGAGCAGAATCCATTTTAAGACATTTAGACTATTGAATAACTACTCATTTGATGCCAACAGTCATTAATGCTGCTTATATCTGATACTGACTAAAAATTGTCACCTTATTCTGAACATTGTATAAGAGGAAATTGTTTTTTTCTTTAATGGAGTTTATATCTCCAAATGATACCCTGAAAGCCAGGACAAAGGGATTTATCTCCAATTATGAAGTAAGAGATTCTTGACACTTGGGAAGGCTAGGCCAGTGGTTTTCTGCTCTAAATAATTTTTGCATGTCAATTATTATTAACAAATACTCAACTCTCCACTGAACTTATAACCACCAAAGCTATTTTGAGAAAAAGGTACTCCATACCTCTCAAAAATAAAGAAGCAAAAGACTTTTCAGACAATGACCCAATTTCTCAATCTATAAAACTCTTCATGTGAGGTTATTTGCATATGAACAATGATATTTAGTAAACAAAACCAATATTCTTTTGGTCACTATTTGTTCCTTTTGGAGAACACAGAATCTCATTTTAGAAACCAACTGGTAATGTTAATATCAACAGGAAAACAAATTGATGTCATCTCAAATAATTGCATTAATTACAAAGTATATCTTACTGTATGTGACCTAGCACAAGATTTACTTTGTGAGTTAGGTGCAATGTAAAGTTCAATAAATTAGAGTTTCAGCAAATAGGGTCTTTAATTCTGGATCTGTCACTGCCTTGCTGTGACAATGAGCAGTACTCTGTATACTTTAAGCCTTATTTTGACTCGAGACAAAATTTTAAGTAGGTCAAATTAATGATACTCACACCTTATGCTAAATATTCTGCTGCAAATATGGCAATTGTTGAAAATGATGAAAACAGAATTTCTGCCAGCAACTATTGGGGAACAGTGAGTGTCGGCAAGTAAATAAGACTATGTGGAAAATATGAAATGAGGTTAAAAATACATAAGAATAAAATCTCCATTTAATAAATGATGTCATTTATTTTGACATACTCAAACAGCAACATTCGTGAAATAGAATGCAGTGATGCATTCATGCCTGTATCCCCCAAATTCTTTTATTTTTTTGTATAGTTTTTATTGGAGTTTGATTTGCCAACATATAGTATAACACTCAGTGCTCATCCCATCAAGTGGCCCTCTCAGTGCCCATCACCCAGTCACCCCATACCCCCGCCCGCCTCCCCTTCCACTACCCCTTGTTCGTTTCCCAGAGTTAGGAGTCTTTCATGTTGTGTCACTCTCTCTGATTTTGCCCACTTATTTTCTCTCCCTTCCCCTATAATCCCTTTCACTATTTTTTATATTCCTCAAATGGATGAAACCATATAATGTTTGTCCTTCTCCAAATGACTTACATCACTCAGCATAATACCCTCCAGTTCCATCCACGTCGAAGCAAATGGTGGATATTTGTCATTTCTAATGGCTGAGTAATATTCCATTGTATACATAGACCACATCTTCTTGATCCATTCATCTTTCGATGGACACCAAGGCTCCTTCCACAGTTTGGCTATTGTGGACATTGCTGCTATAAACATTGGGGTGTAGGTGCTCTGGAGTTTCACTGTATCTGTATCTTTGGGGTAAATCCCCAGCAGTGCAATTGCTGGGTCATAGGGCAGGTCTATTTTTAACTCTTTGAGGAACCTTCACACAGTTTTCCAGAGTGGCTGCACCAGTTCACATTCCCACCAACAGTGCAAGAGGGTTCCCCTTTCTCCACATCCTCTCCAACATTTGTTGTTTCCTGTCTTGTTAATTGCACCATTCTCACTGGTGCAGAAGAATGAAACTAGACCATTCTCTTACACCATACACAAAGATTAACTTAAAATGGATGAAAGATCTAAATATGAGACAAGAATCCATCAAAATCCTAGAGGAGAACACAGGCAACACCCTTTTTGAACTTGGCCACAGCAGCTTCTTGCAAGATACATCTATGAAGGCAAGGGAAACAAAAGCAAAAATGAACTATTGGGACTTAATCAAGATAAAAAGCTTCTGCAAAGCAAAAGAAACAGTCAACAAAACTAAAAGACAACATACAGAATGGGAGAAGATATTTGCAAATGACATATCAAATAAAGGGCTAGTTTCCAAGATCTATAAAGAACTTATGAAACTCAACAGCAAAGAAACAAGCAATCCAATCATGAAATGGGCAAAAGACATGAACAGAAATTTCACCAAAGAAGACATAGACATGGCCAACAAGCACATGAGAAAATGTTCCGCATCACTTGCCATTAGGGAAATACACATCAAAACCACAATGAGATACCTCCTCCAAATTCTTTTAAATAAAATTTCTACTTTAGAAAATTTTTGATTCACAGAAAATTGAAAATATATCTTTATATAGCCCACCCTCTGTTTCCCCTACTAGTAACTTCTTACACAAATGTGGTACATGTGTCATAATTAATGAATCAATATCAACCCATTGTTATTAATTAGAAACCATACTTTACATAGATTTCCTTACTTTTGTTTGATGTCCTTTCCTGTCCCAGGACCATCCAGATACCACATTATATTTTGTCTTTGTGTCTCATGACACCTGGTTAATGCCAGGTCTCAGACTATTTTTGGTATTCATGACTGTTTTGAGGAATACTCATCAAATACTTGGTCAAACAACCCTCAGTTGGCATGTCTCCGATGTTTTTTCAACATTAGACAGCAGTTTTGGCTTGGAAGAGGAAGAGCACAGAGATGAAGGTCATTCTCATCACATCATATCAAGGTTACACACCGTCAGCATGGCTCATCACTGTCTATGGTGACCTTGATCATCTGGCTGAGACAGTGGCGTCAGGTTTCTCCACTGGAAGGCTGCTTTTCCCCCCTCTTTCCCTGCTGTACTTTTTGTAAGGAAATCATTGTAAATAACCCACATTTATGGAATGGGGAGTTATGCTCACCTCCTTAGGGCACACTCCCAAAGTTTTAACTCTAGAGATATTGGCGAATTTTGGTGAGATGATTTCCAGACTCTGTCCTCTGTAATCAGGGTCATTTTCTATTGCTAATATTGAAGTATCTCATCTCATCAGTAAAATAAACCTTGCTCTCATGTTTTACTACCTTTTCATGATGCAATATAAAGTCTATTGATGTTTTAAAGGAGAAACAAGAATAATATGCATACAGTTTTACTGCCAGGTGAGAGGCTTGGTGAGAGAAGCAACCTGGTCTTATTCTCCAGCCCCAAAGTGCTAAAAATTTGGTCTGCTAAGGATGACAAACACAGGGTCAGTTTCAATTTCCAAAAGCGAGAACACTGAAACTATCACTTCTTTGAGTGTTTCCAGAGTTGTTTCAGTGAGCTTTCTAACATTAGTTCTTATTTACAATCTGAAATGAAGCAACGGTATATAGTCAGGACAACTCAATATTGATTTGATCTGGGACTGGCCATGGCCGGCCAAATGGGACTACTCGCCTTTATTTTTAGAATTTGACCCAGTTCTTTGTTAAAAGTTAAGGCAAGTAAACTCAATTTATAGTTCTTAGAGGTTTACAGAAGTCGGGGCTGGGGAGGGGAGAATGAGAAAAAAAAAGAAGAGTCGCAGAGAAAGACCAAACCCCAACTCATACAATGCATTTTTAAAGTTGTTCTGCATTTCCAGGAGTGATGGATTCATGCAAAGTGCACTTAAAAGATCTAATATGCAGCATTTTATTCTTGAATTGCTACCTAGTTTCTTCATTTCTAAAATGTCATCAATTATAAAACACATTAGTGTAATAATAACTTCATGAGGGTTGCAGGGAACTAGCTCATTAAAGAGATATATCTAGATTTTACTCACTTTATTTTTTAATTTTTTAAAAATTTGATTTATTTATTCATGAGAGACACAGAGAGAGAGAGGCAGAGACATAGGCAGAGGGAGAAGCAGGCTCCCTGCGGGGATCCCGTGATCCCTCAGATCACGTAGGCACACGCTCACTGCTGAGCCACCCAGGCATCCTGATTTTACTCATTTTAACACAAAAATTTATTATAAAATTTAAGAAAACATAAAAAATATTTTAAATTGTCACTTTTTTTAATTCTTCACGCATCCCAATAATACCATGGGATTATGTGTAATGGTAAATGTGTGACTTTAATGGTAAATATGTGACTTCCAGGGAATAGTAAAAATCTTATTCCTTCCAAGGAATAGTCAATATTTTATTGCTAAATTGTTCATTTTTAAATTTACATCATTTCCTCATAATCATAGACAAATATAGACAAATCTTGAGTAAATGATAACCAACACAAAATAAAATTATACTATTTTAATGACCAAAAATAATTTTTGTTGTTTTGGTATTTTGTTTTTTATAGTTTTTGGAATAGCATTTTTACCTATTTGAGATTTCTAAGTGAGATTTATTTAGTATATTTTACACTTGTTAAATAGTCCCCTTTAAAGATTTACAGTTTGAAACATATTGACAAATGGAAGATAGAGAGCCTCTCCATCACTCTGTGAACAATCATGTATGAGTCTTTGTGTGGATGTAAGTTTTCATTTCATTACTCTTAAGTACTCATTACTTAGGAATAAAGTTGATGGGTCAGTTACTATTAATACTTATTAATTACTACTAATGTAATTATTAATATGGTTGGAATAAAATGTACCATTTTGTTCTGTGGTTTCTATTTCTCCATCCATTCTTTGTTACTTTCTCTTCTTTACCTATATGCTTGATTAATTTAATTTTAATTTTTTATTCTAATAAAAATTAGAATTATTATCTAAAAAGATAATTAAAATTATCTTTAGTGGCTGATATGGAGTTGACAAGATACTTTTTAACTGTCATAGTCTAATTTCAAATACTGTCCTACTTTCTGCAGTGGCTAAGATCTTCCCCATAGCTCACTTCCATGTTCCTCTCTTCCACCCCTCACCATTCTTTACACTATTGCTTTCATACATTTTCCTTCCACGATATCATATACTCTATAATACATTGCTATTATTTTTCTTTAAACAATTATCTTTTGAAGGACCTAAAAATAATACAAACTATATTTTATGGTTACCCTCATGTTTACTATTTCTAATGATCTTCATTTCTGTTTAGATCTGAACTTCCACTTGTATCATGATCCTCCACCTGGAGAATTTTAACACTTCTTAACATGTGAGTCTACTAGCAATGGATTATTTCAAGTTTTTTTCCATAAATATTTTATATTTCATCTTAATTATTTAATAACGACTTCTGAGTTGACTTTTTTCTACCTTCAAATACTTGTAGGATGCCATTCCATTCCTTTTGACCATCCATCATTGCTGATTAGGAGACTGCTCTGACTTTACTTAGCTCCTCTAGCTAATGTTCCTTTGTGAATTGCCTTTTATCTTTGGTTTCCTTTTTAAGATTTTATTTATTTATTTATTTATTTATTTATTTATTTATTTATTTGAGAGAGAATGTGAGCAAGAGACAGAGAGCATGAACAGGGGGAGGTGCAGAGGAAGAAGCAGAAGCAGACACCCCATGGGGCAGGGAACCCAACTTGGGCTCAATCCCAGGACCCTGAGATCATGACTTGAGCCGAAAGCAAATGCTTAACTGACTGAGCCACCCAGGCACTCCTCTCTTTGGTTTCCTGGAGATTACCTATTTTGTGACTAGTTATCAAGTTTGATTTTTCATGATATGGGTAGGCTTTGAGGTTCCTGAACATGTGGTTTAATTTCTTTCACTGATTTTGCAAACCTTTCACTTGCTATCCCTTCTGTTCTCTTTTCTCTTACTAAAATTCCAATTACAATGTTCTTAGATGCTTTGATGTCCCACAATCCTTGAATGTGCTATTCTATTTTTTCATATTATGTTTCCTTTGTGATTCAGTTTGAAAACTTCTACTAACCCCATCTCAAGTTCATCAATTACCTTTTTTTATGCCTAGTCTGCTGATAAGTGCAGAGAATAAGCCCTTCTTCCCTGACATTGTGTGTATTATTATTTGTAACATTTTTACTTGATTCTTTTTTTATGGTTTCCAACTTTCTGCGAAATTCCCCATTTACCCATACATGTTGAACTATATGCTTTTTCCACCACATCTTTTAACCTAAATATAGTGATTTCACAGTTCCTGTTTGAATGATGGTTCTAACATTCAAGTCTTCTCCAAATCTTGTTCTGTTGATTGCTCTATCTCTTGACATTTGATTTTTTTTCCATCTTGCTTTTACTGTGTTTCTCATTTTTTTTAATTGAATGCAGGACTTTTTATTGAAGTTATAGAATAAGATGATGGATATTGAGGTCAATTTTATTTATATACAAAAACTGGCACGTCTCTTCTTCTTGAAGGCCACTGGCCTGGAAGTTAGATTCAATGTAGTTAGTTGAGTTGGACCTGGGCTTTGTTAATGCTTCTGTTGCCTATATCACCCCCACAGGCTCCAAACTTCTGCAACAGCAATTGCTACTCATTTGTGCTTGGCCTCTAGCCCCAGAGGACATAGGATTTTTCTCTGAATTTCTGCTTCCAGAAGTTCCCTCTGAACCAGCATCACTCTTAGACAAACCCTGTATTCTCAGGAGTTGAAGGTTGAGCCTTCTATGCATTCCTGGGCCTAGTCCCAGTGGTAGTTATACTCTGCCTTGTATCTTTGGAGGCTCCTAGATGGTGCCAGCACCTGCCTTGTGTTAGTGCATGGTCCTGAGCCTAAGAGATTTTCCTCCTTTCTCCCCTGGGACAGAAACCTTTCAGTTTTGATCTTACCCCATAAAGAGTGAATCCTCACTTGGATCCAAGGGCAGGAGAGTTTCTATTGTCTCTCAAGATTACAGGCGCATTTTACTTATACTTTTCCTCTTCCAGAAGCACTAGATCTTTGCCTGGGCTGGTAGGTAGAGTATTAGTTGCCCCTCCTCTCAAAGCTTTGACCGCATATAGAGAAGGGTGTGAGGGAGTGGGTGATGTTTGTTAGCTGGCCCTGGCAGCAGCCGGTCATCACTGGGATGCCTGCACCATCCAGGGAGGACTCACCTCAGCCTTTGGCCCTGTCCCCTCTCTTCCTCAAGGACACCTAAGGAAGCAACATGAGGAAGAATTTAGACTGTTTGGACTCCTCTCATGTCTGAGCTCCTTGTTTGTAAGCTGTTATCCAGCCCACACTTGGCACTCAAGAATGTGTTAAAATTTTATCTGCTTTCTTCTTACCCACTTTTACAATGCCACCTCTTTCTCCCACATGCAGCGAAAGGTGAAATCATTCATACATCCTTTTTCTTCTTGGAATGTCTTGTCAGCATTCACAATTAAGAACACTAGATGCTCTCTGATGGGCTCAAGGAAAGTTATCATTTGTATATTTCCAGACTTTTCTCATTGTCAGGACTGGAGTGGCATTCCTTTGATTCTTTCCACATACAAAGTGTAAGCGTAACTCCTTATCTGTTTTGTCTTGATTTTAACTATTGTCATTGATGAAACAAAGAAGCCTTAGTTCCCATGTGAGTATTACTATTTTAAGGTTTCTCTAATTTTAGGGCTTTTAAGCCACAAACTCCTCAAGAAATTATTGTTTTGAGACTTCAAAGGAGAGCTACCAAGAGCATTTCTTTCCTAGTAGCTAAGGACAAGAGTAATCCTCTGATACATAAAATGATATTTAATAAGATAATTTCTAAATCACAAAAATACCAGAATTGGTCTTATTCAATTGCCAAGGGAAAATTCCATCAAATTGTAACCAGTTTAAAAAGACACACTTAAGATATAAAAATATGAAATGTGTTTATTTTTTGTTCACTCTACTCACTGAACACTCCCAAGACTTTCCCAGCTTCCTGCCCCTGAAGAAACTCCATCAGCTCTGCTATCTTGCAGGACCCTCCTAGTTTCCATCACATCCCATTTTACGTAAATCTACCTCCATTCTCTGTTGAGTTCCTCTGCTTTCCCCAGTCTATCTTGGGCTTCAAAGACATTTGGGGAGAACCTCTTCTTTCCCCTTTTCTCCTACTTCCTCTTCTCCAAATTGCTCGTGATTTTCCTGGATCCCTACAAGGCCAGGGTGAAGGAGAGAGGAGACTGAAGTGGTAGTGTGCCAGCACACATCCAATGAGCAGTCTCCAAAGACTAAAAAAGGCTTTGATCAGTGGCTCTTGCTGATTTCCATGCTGCCAATGTTCCTATGATGCTGATTTGATGCTGCCAAAGCAGTGTCACCAAATACAAAAATGGGTAGAGTTGCACACTGCCAGCTCTCCTGAGTGCCAGCATACCCCTGCATTGGAAGAAACATAGTTGTCCTTGCACCCTGCAGATGTAATCATTCCATCCACATCACAGTTGTAGTTTTAATGTTCACCTTGTGCGGGCCGCATCAGGTTACTTCTTTGTGCAGCTTCGACGAAACCACTTTTCAGCTCCCCTTCAATGGGCTTCAATTTTTCTACCTTCTTGCCCTCTCACATGATACAAACAATATTAATTCATGGGGCCCACATGTAACTTCTGAAAAACATGCAACTTTGGTGGAAGTTCAGCTCACTTCCAGGGCTACCCTCCTTAGTTGACCTGCCCACTGCACCTGGCCAGTTTAGTCTTCTTAGGCATGAAACAAATACCAGAAGTTAAATAAAGAGAAAATAAAGAGCATGCTGAAGAGTTTCTCCAGGAAATGCTCACTGCCAACTCATCAATAGAACAGTCCTGTGTGTTGGGGGTGAATGATGGCAAAACCAGCACCGCCGTGTTTCAGCGTGTCCAAGTGGACACATGATCCATCTTCTCTCCTAAGGACCTAAGGGACTCCTGGTAGCTCTCCTAGTGCTTCTTCATGTTGGCAGCTTCCTACAGACCTTGACAGCGAGACCCTAGCCTATCACCATGTGAGATTTCAGTTGAATGTTGTAAAATAAGAGTTAACTAACTCAACTACCCATAAAGAAGAAAAAGGAAACAATGTTTGTAAATATATAATCCAGAAAATATTTTTGAAAACAATATCTTTGGAATGTGAAGCATACAACTGTACTATTCCTCTGTGATGAAGCCTGTTCTGCAGAAACTAAAGGAGCAATTATAGCTTTAGATGATGAAGCCATTTTTAGTTTTACATTTTTTATTTCCGTTAAAGACAGAGTGGTAAGATGTGAGGCTAGGTGGCATCAGGAATCTCCAGTTCTGTATATTGATAGAAACTCCACCCATAGAGAGATTTACAGTGTTGCCCAAACAAGACCTTTGTATCATTTTTCTGTTTTTAAAATGAAGACAACTTGAGGCACCTGGTGACTCGGTTGAGTGTCCGGCTCTTGATTTCAGCTCAGATCATGATTTCAGGGTGGTGGAACTGAGCCCTGCATTGGGCAATGTGCTCACCTTGAAGTCTGCTTGAGATCCTCTCTCACTCTGCCCCTCTTCCCATAAATAAATAAATAAATAAATAAATAAATAAATAAATAAATAAATAAATTTTTCTAAAAACTAAAATGAGGACAAGTCGGGCCATGAATCCATCATGAGACCTCCTTAGAAGTTAAATAGTTTTCTCTCTCCTTTCTGCTGCTACTAAACTGGTTTCTGTTTCCACAGCTTTACTTTCCATCTATTTTCAACCCCACTGCTGCCTGCCTCTCCTCTCCCACTCTCCCTGCAACACACAGGCCAGCTCCTTCCCGGCCTCCATCCTCCTCGTCTTCCTCATCCTCCTCTTCCTCCCCTTATTCCTCCTCCTCCTCTTCCTCCTCCTCCTCTTCTTCCTCATTCTTCTCATACTCCTCATCCTTCTCCCAGCAGCCTGCCTGCACACACAGTGAATCTCCCACTCTTTCTCCATCAGGTTTTCTTCTTGGCTTCTGTATCACCTTCTCCTGTCTCATTTCCAAAGTGATTTCTTCTCTGCCACCTTATTTGCTGGATTTTCCTGTGTCTCCTTTTGCTCATGTGCAAAATAAAAATACTAATAGTACCTTAGAGAATTTTGCTAACAATTCAATGCATGGCTATTTGGAAAGAACTGAGAGTATGCCCTTAATTCAGCAAAAGCTATAAAGCTATATATCTGTTACCCAGTACTGTATTTATCTTGATAAGAGTGGGAAGAAGGTTCTCATAACCAATACTGAGTGTTCACCATATATTAGCACAATTACCAGTTACTCAAAGAATAATTCATAAACAATATAAGTTATGTATTTTCATTTTTACTGGTGTTGTAGGCATCTCCCAAGTATCTCAGTTTGGCAGTGAAGAACTAAATGCTTCCCGTGCTTCCCCTAATAACAAGAAAGCTTATGTTTGCACCAGAACTTGCTTGACTTCAAATCCCATGCTCTTCCATGAGTGCTGGTTCACACTGTGATGCCCATAACCCTCCACTTTTCTCTCCCTCTAAACAGTTCACATTCCCTTTGGTGTTCAGTATCTAGGTTCCTGACATCGCTGGCCATAAAGTTGCAATATCCAGAATTTTTCATTCATATTCAGTCTCCCTGTGCACTCACATTCAACTAATGAGCGAAACTCACCCATCTTATGTCTGCAATGTTCCCTCACTCCCCCTCTCCTGCCCAGATCTCAGCTGGCTCCACTCGGACCTCCATCACCTTCTGCATACAAGGTGAGCTTTCTCCACTAGAAACCTCACTCTTACAGTCCATAAAATACAGACTTGTTCATGGAGTTCTTCCTCATTCCGTATAAAAATCAAAACTGGAAAAAAAAATCAAAACTGGTTCCTTACAATCCATAGAATAAGAATTACAATTATGTGTGTGTACCCTTCACAAACAGCTTATGTGTGTATAGACAGGTTGATCAATTGAGATGATACATACAGAGTGTTATGGACTCAGTATTGTGTCCCCTTAAAACTCTCATCTGGAAACCCTGCTCCCCAGTGTGACAATATTTAGAGGTAGTGGTTTTGGGAGATATTTAGGATTAGATGAAGTCATGAGGCTGAGGTCCCCACAAGGCATTAGTATCCCGATAAGAAGAGAAATAGAAGCAGAATCGGATTTCTCTCCCCCTCCCCCATTCCATGTGAAGACACAGTGAGAGGTGGCTGTCTGTAAGCCAGGAAGAGAGGTCTCATGAAGAGCCCAATCAGCGGGTACCTTGGTCTTGAATTTTCCAGCCTCCAGAACTGCGAGAAATAAACGTCTATTATGTAAGCCACCTAGTGTATGGCATTTTGTTACTGGTGGCCCAAGCAGGCTGACAGAGAGAGAGAAAAAGAGAAATACAGGAATTTCTTGGTGACACATATGTACCAAAGAGAAGCAAATTCTTCCAAAACAAGCAAATTATTTCCTTTCCATCATAAACTACCCCATGATCTTTCTTGTCTTAAATTTCTCTTTAGCCTTCTTTCTCTTCCAGGAAAAATTTCAATCTCAAACATGTCTCAAGATCTAAGTCTACAGTAAACTATAGAGCAACAGGATCTTTCCATATCCACAACAGCATTTGGCATACAGCATGTTGTAGTTATGACCCTACATGCCATGGGACAGTTCAGGCATTGTCATCTCTAGGACTCCAGGCATAAGACAGTGACAGCATGGAGAGACAATACACAGGGCTGAGCTGACATCAGGAGTCTGTCTTCTAGAGAAAGCTGCTTTCTCACAGCTTACCTAGAGTTACACAATTAGTAAATGCTGTTGATATATGAGGCCATCTGGAAATAATATCAGTGTTCAGGGAAGTTGAAGAGATAGAGGTCTATGTAGCTTCTTCTACAATTACCCATCCTGCCCCACTCCAATTCCTACTGATGATCAAGCAAAACATCACAGGGAGCAAACACTGTCTCACGAAGAGGTCCTGTTCAGTAAACTAACTGCCTCTTCTTTCTTCAAAGGGCATGTTCTCCACATGTGCTTGTAAAAGCCATTTGATTTTAGTACTATGTTGGTTGCTTCCTTGGAGAGACTCTATAGCATTGCACACACACACACATGCACAAGTGTGTACATGCACAGGTGCATGCACACATTTGCATGCACACACAAATACCCTCACATGTGTGCACGTATTCCTTCACATGTACATGCAAACATACATGCACATGATTACACAAGTGTGTAAATGCACAGACACATGCATACATACATTTGTACACACATTGGCACACACAAACACCCTCCTACTCTTGTGTGTGCGCACACCCTCCTACTCTTGTGTGTGTGCACACTCCCTCACATGCATACACTCACACACACATGGCCACTGAATCCTTGTGGAAGTGACTTTCCTGGCTCTAGACACAGTATGAAGCCAACATTAACTCTTTCCCTCAACTGGCAAAAGGCAAACCTGAATTTAGAAAGTAGCTTAAAGGAACGCGTGGTAAATTTTCTTGATTTTTGAGCATTTCTCTTTCAGAGAGGTGAAATATTTCCATGCCCACGCAAACTGTTATTTTCAGGAGAAATGTCTGTTTTCACACAGAAACAGTGACTCATTTTCTTCAGGTGGGAGTTTCTGTTTTACAAGAAACTTTTCAGAGGCAGCTGGGCTATATGAATTTGTCTGTTTCTCAGTAGTATCATCAGCATCTGTTAGTGATTAAAATGACCTATAGAGTAAATACTAGGGTGTTAAATGCTAGCTTATTTGAGTATTTTAAAGCAGCCTTCGTATTAATCTCCATTGAAGATAACTTCTTTTAATATTGAGAAAATACTAACCTTTATTGGAGATAGCTTCCCTCTGTGCATATTCCATGTTTTTTTTTTTTTTTACCTGTCATAGAAATATTCAAAGGACCTATGTGTCTGAAGAAACTTCAGAATTACTGTGAGGTACAGTTAAAAATTGTTGAGATGTGTGCTATGCATTCATGAACCTCTGTATATGAAGTCAGCAGTGACAGGCCCAGGGTCCATTGCTGGTCTACATAGAACTTCAAACAAATACTTCCTTCTAGAGCATGGGAGGGGGAGGGTGTTAGATTTCCCCTGGTGGGGGGTTCTGTCTCATGCATTGCAGGATGCCAGTCCTCTACTCACTAAGTGCCAGTGGTAGCCTTCTGCAATTGTAAAAACCAAAAATTGTCTCCAGACATCTCTTTTCCTCTCAGTGTAAATAATTGAAATAAATACATTTCACAGAAAGAGACACAGGGCCATAACCACAGAGAAAACTCATCTGATTCTATACTAAACATCACCTACACTCCTTTTTTCCCCCACAGTGTTCACTGTACATTTCCATAGTGAGTCCATAATGATTTCCTATTTTATCTTTACTGCAAACTGTATATCCTTTATTGTTTAGCCTCAAGGGACTAAATTTGTAACATGGTAGTGAGAGGAGTGCTGTGGCTTTTCTATATATAATTACAATTTGAGCAAACCTAAATTTCTTTTTCAAAGTCTTAAAATACATAAAGTCTCAAACACAAAATCTTAAAATACAAAACAAGTCTTTTTTATCAACCAGAACAAAGTCTTTTGATAAAGTGCATATTTATAACAATAAATTCTCCCATATTTTCTGAAGTCAGAGGCTGCCAGCTACCGCCTCTAAATGTAATTTATTTTTGTTAGGAATTGACCAATAAATGATTATTTTTCAATTTCCTCAGCAGACGTCTAAAAAATTCTTTCCTATTCCATAATTGAGAGTCTCTGGCTGAAAGTCTGACATTAGTTCTGTTTAAGCTTTCAGGGAGGCCACTCACACAAATGTGGTTAAGTAAATAACAGAATGTCCATTAGATCTGAGCCACTGCAGACTATGTTCCTGAGTCAGTGACATGGGGAGATGCAAAAGAAAACCCACAGTATCATTCAGTTATTCTATCTTGCTATACTGGTGTCATCTCCATCTCTATCTCTGTCCCTATATTGTTCAAATGCTTCGGGAAGGCCTGGAGCTAAATAAAACCAAATATTACCCTTGATACTCATTAGCTCTCCCAGCACACCCTCTTCCCCTTCTCTGTGGTTTTCCAAATCTCACCAGCCACTGGGTCACCATAATCTCTGTGTGATCCAGAGAGTGGGCTATGTTTCCCAGGTCCTTCTCTCCCTCCTCATCCTCTTATCCCTTCCCACCAGGTGCAATCTCTGCAGTACAAAAATATTGATAGATCATTGCTATTGAAATAGAAAAAATATAAAATTGAAAGCACGAACGGCTTTTAAATATTTGCAATTCTCTCATGACAGCAGAGTTTATATCATTAGCTATCATTTTATATGCATATATAATTCAACCCCATGTTTCATACACATAATATATAATGCCAAGAGTGAGGTATATATTATTTAGAGATACCAATGAAGTCCTGCTTTGCTATAGGATCTAATACTATTTAGACATACACAGAGAAAGTCAATAGAAGTCTGTGAGAGATTTCTTTTTAATTAATTTTGATTAAATATTCAGTGGAACCCATTTATATTTCCCAATGTACAACATTTAATGAGTCTGTCTAATGCTCATATGATTTCCTCTGTTAAATTCTTTCCCTGTAGCATTTTCTTTTCTCAGTATGTTAGAAAAAAATGTTATAGAGAAGAAGGGTTTATTGTATTTTAAATTTATATTCATTGCCAACTGGATACCCAAGGGGCATTTGAGAAATGCCTTTTCATAAATCAAAAAATAAATAGGTGAACAAAGATTGCCCAATAGCCTACCAAACTCATGTGACCATCATTGCTCCATGCACATAATCTGTACAATTCTCTTACACTGTACATTGTGGCTTAAGGATCTATGTAGTATTTATTACCTAGTATCTGTTTGTTATTCAATTATGTCAGAGGACTTTTACTAGGAATATTTAAAGATGACATCCCTTAAATAAGGTTGATGTCTGCTTGGGTAGATTTATAACTTGTTGAATATCATGTATTCGTTGATATGATAGAAGATCTTTCTGCTTGCTCAGTTTTAATCAATCATATAGAAGACAGAAAATATGCATATTGTGCATACAACATAAAAAAATGGCTATCACAGAAATCACAGGTTCAATACTCAAAATTGTTTTAAAGTAAAATCGTTTTGATATCAGAAAGGTCCTGTCCAAATCCTAGCTCAAAATAAAAAAATTAATATCTATCGGTCTTGGTAATGTTACATAATCTCTCCAATCCATAGAATATTTGTATAGAAAACTGAAATATTTGCTCTTATATAGTAGGGCTCCTGGGTAAGAAAAACAAAATGTTTTGGTGGAGGTAGAACCACTCAGGCCAAATCTCATAGTATTTCTATTTCCAATACACAAACACATTACTTTTAGAAAAATTTTAATCATGAACATATGGAGATTGGAAAGGAAAAAAAAAGTAAAATAGGCTTTATTCATAAATAATGTACTTGTGGGAGTAGAAAATCCAAAATAATTTTTTAATTAAACCTAGTAAGTGAATTCACAAGGTAACAGGATACAAGGTCAATATACAAAAATTGGTTGCAATTTTATGTGTAAGGAATGAACAATTGGAAAATAAAATTTAAAGGCAGTACTATTTATAATAATATCAAACATTTAAATGATTAAAAATAAATACACCAAAAGTTGTTCAAGATCTTTTCCAAAAACTACAAGAATTTTTGCAGCACACATTAAAGAAATCCTACATAGAGTGAAATATATACTGTGATTATATGTTAGAAAAGTCAATGTAGTGAGCAAGTTACACAAGCTGATCTCAAGACATTATAAAGTGACATATATCACAACTGTATGGGGTTTGAATGAAGATAGGCAAATACATTATGAAACAGAGTCCAGAATTACACTAAGATTTCTATGGAAAATCAATTTCCAACAACAACATCAAACAATTAAATACGGAAAAGAAAATTTCTTCAACAAATGGTGTTAGAAAAATTTAGTGTCCAAATTGGGGAGAGTTGGAAAACTGCCTCAAATTCTAATTTATGCTGTTTTTCTCTCTTGGGGCAAATAATTGAAATAAGTACATTTTCAGAAAGAGGCAAAGTGTTGTGCAACAGGCAGAGTCTCATATGATTCTCGGCTACACATCAACAATATTCCTTTTTTGGCACCACTTACAGAATTTTTCACTAGGCTTTCATTGACATTCTCTTACTTTGTCTGTAATTATCATTTATTTTTTTTAGCTTAAAGGGACTAATTTAGTAAACATGATGTAGAGAGCAGTGCTGTCATTTTTATGTATAATTACGTAGTATTCTCTGCAATCTTAGATCAACTTAAATTTCCTATTAGAAAGATGTGAAAATGAAAAGTCTTAAAATACCAACGAAATCGTATCAACAAGATTCAAGCCTTTTAACTAAAATATGTATTTCTAATAGTGAGTGCTCCCATACCTTCCAAAGTCAGAGGCCATCACTTCCTCTAGGTGTGATTTTTTTGGAGGGTTATGAATTGAACAATAATTTGGATATATGAAACAAATCAAATTAATCATAGACTTAAATGTAAAAGTTAAAACTATAAATGTAAAAGCTAACCAAATTTATCTTCATCGAATATGAATTCATCTGCACTCCCCTCTGAACGTTTATAGAATGTGTTCGCACTATAAATATACATGCACTAAATTGTTTTGCTTTGAGTATTATTAACTGCTTACACTTAACAAAGATTATTAAAACTATTTAAAATGGCACTAAATACTATTCATCATTTAAAAGGAATAAAATGTTGATACATTCAACAACATAGTTGAGCCTCCATGTAAGGAAAATAAACCAGGCACAAAAGAATATATATTTGTCACAGTTTTCTATTGTTGCATCATAAATACTCAGTGGCTGCAAAACATTCATCGAGCACCTCCCACTTGTAGTTTAGGGGTCTGTGCATAGCTCAGCTGGGTCTTCTGCTAGAAAATCAAGGTATCTGCTAGGCTGAGTCCATATGTGGAGGCTCTGGGGGAAGAACCTGCTTCCTTAGCTTACCCAAGTTGCTGGTGAATCCAGGTACTTGCAACTGTAAGACAGAGTTCCTCATACCGCCACCCTCTCCTCGCCTCCCCCACTGCCAGCCAGAGACCCTCTCCACTCCAGGACACCACTCCCTCATCCTCACATGGGACCTCCTACCTCTCCAAAGACTGCAAGGGCCCATCAAATCCTCTTACTATTGCAAATCATCTCTGTTTTCCCTTTGCTCCAACCAAACCCCAAATGATTACATTAGGCCCACCAGAATAATCTCCCTTTTATCATTTTAAGTCACCATTATAATACCAAGGGATGAAAGTGATAAAGGCCACTTTAAATTCTGTCCTCCACAGTATTGTATGATTCTATCTATATGAACATTCAAAAAGGCAAATTTATAGTTACAGAAAGCAGATTCGTCATTACCTGGGGCTGGATGTAGAAATGGAGATGATTGCAAACAGGCATGAGGATTCATTTTGAGGTGAAAAGTTTTAATACTGGATCATGGTGATGAATGCACAACTATGTAAATTTACTAGAAATTACTAAGTTTTACATTTAAATTTCTCTTCTAAGAGTAATATATATACATATATATAAATATATATATAAACATGTAAATAAATATGTAATACTATCCATACATAGTTGGTTAGTTAACTAGTTAGTTACCTTGCAACAGTCACAGATTTCTTAGAAAACAGAGGAAAAGAAATAGCTATAAAACAAAATTTATAAATCGGACTTCAACAACATTCAAAAAGGAGTTCAAAGCATTTCTGCTCAACAGAAACATCGGTAAGATAATTAATAGGAAGGTCACACACTGCAAGAACATATTCTCACTACATGTACCTGACAAATGACTTGCATCCAGAATATTAAAAACTTACATAACTCAACAATAAAAAGACAAAGAAGGCAATTAAAAATTGGCAAATGACTTGAACACATACTTAACAAAAGAAGAAATATGAGTTTCCAGTAAGCATGTAAAAGGACACACAACATCATCAATCATCGAAGGAATGCAAACCATACCAGTTCTTAGATACTGGGTCACATCCACAGGAATGGCTAAAATAAAAAGACTGGCAATACCTTTTGCTGACAAGGATGTATAGAATCAGAAACTTTCATAAATTGCTAGCAGTAATGTAAAAGGTCACAGCAAATTTGGAAAAGCATTTTGCTTTTTCTTATAAAGCAAACTTATACCTACTCTATGATCAGTAATTTCATTCTTAGGTATTTACACAAGAAATGTTATTCATGCCCTTAAATTTTTTTTCAATATTTTTCAACATAATTTTATGCATAATAACTAACCCTGGAAATAACCTAAATGTCCAACATTTAGAAAAATGGGAAATATCATGTGCTACATTAATACAATGAAATGCAACCAAAAAACATTGAATGAATTACCACTATCAAAATGGAATGAAGCCCCTAAATATACCCTTGAGTGAAAAAAGCCAGACACAGAATGAACCCATTTCTATGAAGTTTTAAAACAGGTAAAACTAATCTATGGCAACAGAATTCTGCATAGAGGTTACCTAAACAGTGATGATTGATCAGAGAATCATGAGAATATCTGAGGTATCGCTTACAAGGCTGCCTTCATCATGTGATAATTTATTGAGTAGTACATATATGATTTGTGCATGTTTGTCTGTATTTGTTAACCTACAATAGAAAATGTCTTTTTTAAAAAGCATGAATAACATAAATGAGAAGACAAATATGAGACTAGGAAAAAATCAGACAAATCTGATGAAGGACTGTCATAGAAAGAATATACAAAGAACTTTTAAAACCCAACAATGATAAAATGAACAACTGGATTATAAAGTGGGCTGTATAAATATCTGAACAGACTTCACCAAAATATACAGATGGCTAGTAAACAGATGGAAAGATGTTCAAGTCATATACCCTCAGGGAAATGCAAATTAAAACAACATGATTCTATTACCCACCTATTAAAATGGCCAATGTCTGGAACCTTGACAACACCAAATGCTGGTGAGGATGTGAAGCAAGAAGAACTCTCATTTGTTGCTGATGGGAAAGCAAAATGGTGCAGTGATTCTGGAAGATAGTCCAGCAGTTCCTTATAAAACTAATCATGCTATTAACTATACAATCCAGCAGTCATGCTCCTTGGTATTTACCCAAATGTATTCAAAATTTATCTCCACACCAAAACCTGCACAAAAATGTTTATATCAGCTTTACCCATAATTGCCAAAACTTGGAAGCGACCAAGATGTTCTTCAGGAGGTGAATAAAGTGTGGTATATTCAGGAAGTAGAAAATATTACTCAGCACTAACCATGAAAATGCATGGAGGAAATTAAATGCATACCACTAAGTGAAAGAAGCCAAGCTGAAAAGATTAGATAATTTATGATTCCAGCTACGTGACACTCTTGGGAAAAACAAAACTACAAGACAGTGAGAAAGATCAGTGGCTGCCAGGGACCCAGGGACTAAGAGGGATGGGATAAACTGCAGGGGCACAGGATTTTTAGGGCAGTGCACTATTCTACATGGCACTGTGATGGTAGGTACATGTCATTATACATCCACCCAAACCCATATATTTGCCCATTTTGGGAGAATGTACAACCCTGGAAGTGAAACCTAATGTAAATTTGGACTCTGAATGATAATATTGTGTCAATGTCGGGCCATCTTCTGTAACAAAGGGGCAGGAAGTCAATAGTACGGGAGGCTATGTGTGTGTGTGTTGGGGAGGGAGGTGACACGGAGCGTATGGGAACTCTCTGTACTTTCCACTCAAGTTTTCTTTGAACCTAAAATTTCTCCAAAATATAACAGCTTAAAAAAAAGACTAAAGAGATAACATGAAAGTGTTGTCAGTGACTAAATGTGTGACAATTTGGGCATTTACAAAATGGCTGTAATAAACTAAAACACAAAGAATATGTAACAACCCATAAGTCTAGTGTTTTTGCTTAGAGGAGAGTAAGGGAGACAGAATGAGAGCTGGACAAAAGAAAAACAGTGAGGGGAGCACCAAAAGGCACCACTTACTGTTGACAGAAACAAGGGTCCCATTCTCATCCCACGAAATAAACCCTGGGACAAGGACTTGTGTGTAAGCAGTTTATTTGGGAAATAATCCCTGGAAAAAACAGCCAGAGTGGGGACATGAGATGGAAAAAGGAGGAAAGCTCAAGAAATTTTATAGTGTGTATCATGAATCTAGCTGTCATGGTAGTCAACCAGAGTTTCATCCTCATAGAGAATTCTGGAAGCCAGTGTACAACAAACACCTCAGAAGTACCTCACCTGGGAGTGAAGGATCCTGGGTCTTAACTTACCACTTTCTATCATGTATCAGAGTGGCAATGAGGAAGGGAGTTGGTGGCCCCAAATCCCTTGCACTCTGGCTTGTTGTAGTGCTGTGATACCAGGCATGGTCAGGTCTGCTCATCAGTGAAAGCTGTCAGGCTAAGAGCTGCAGTTTCTGTTGGTAGGAAGTAAAAGAAGCTTGAGCAGAAATGTTAGAACTTAAGGGCCTATGACAAGACCTCACAGTGTCTGCTACAGGCACCAACTTCTCACTCTAAAAGCCGCCAAATAAAGGAAAGAATTATCTCTGTCATTCGTGTATGAAATGTATTTCAAGGTAATCAAAATGCGGAGTCCTCTGTATGAGACATAGTTTTCAAAGATGAACCAAAAGACAAAGTAACATTAAAATTACATCGAGTAAGCATTCGTCTAGAGGTGCTACTGGCATCTTCAAGGCACATCTGGATGAAACACTTTCCAAACCTGCTGGGATCTATTCCCGCCCTTCATCCTCAAATGGAAGAGGAGGCTTCTGCCAACAGGTAGCTTCTCTCTTTTGGCCATCTGTAATACGGACGATGTCATTCTGCTGCTCTCAGATCTCAGTGTGTATTTTGCTACTGTTAAATCTTCTTCCTTTTCTTTTTTGGCATTTATCCATTATCCATTTATTGGCTCCCTTTAGCTGGCAAACCACTCCTCCTTCTTTTCATCTGATATTAATTTTTTGCACACAGCCTAATCCCTACCTGATGTAAGTCTGTCAGATTTAGAAATAAGACTGACTCATCCCTCTGGCATCAATATGAGATTGGTCACTGTTCCCTGTCTGTTCCTAATCACATAGAGTAGGGCTGGCTAAGCGCAAACTTTTAGGGCAGTCTTATACCCTAGGTAGAAAAGAAACAGAAACCATTAGTTAAGCAGCCCTGTAGAGTTTTGATTTAAAACTCCCATGTTTCTATCTCTCGATTTCATCTCCCTTTATCTATATAATCTGTTGGTAATCAGCATAACCAATGACCACATTCCAGTCCAAAGAAATATCTACCAAACTCCTCTTTTGTGCCATATCCCTCATTTCCTACTCAGTGGACCTGGCAGCCCAGGGCCTTGACTCAGTTATTTCATTTTTGCAAGAGTAGCAAAGGAGCAGCCAAGGCCCTGAATTCTTGGCTGAATTCTCTTCTGTCTGAACTTGTCTTGCAATCAATCCATTTATACATTGTCCCTGTCTCTGGATCTGTTAACCCCTGACTTCATGATAAATAGTAGTATGTAAGATGTATGTTAATTATTTTGAAAAGCAGGGTGTCAGGGGAACTTTTATTTTAAAAATTACCAAAGTAGATTATAAATTTTAAAAGAAAACTTCCCTCAATCAATTAATCAAGGTCAACATCAATAGTGATAAATCATGTTGATATGTTCATAGTGATGAAAATGGCACTTCACCTCAGTGATCTTCCCCCCCCCCAAAGACACATAACCACAGTCTTGTCATGAGAAAAACATGAGACAAATCTTAATTAACAGACATCCTAGAAAATATTTGACTAACAGTTTTCAAAATTGTCAAGATCACCAAAAACAAAGAAAAGCAAAGAAACCATTACAGCCAAGAGCTTCTTAAGGTGCCCTCCCCTGCAAACTAATGTCCATCTCAGAACTCAGAAATAAAAGTTTTGCAGATATACTTAGTTAAGCAGATATCATGGTGGAGTAGAGTGGGCCCTTAATCCATTAGTATTGATGTTCTTATAAAAAGAGGAGAGTAGACATAGAGACAGACATGCACAAAGGAAAGATGTGATGAGACACAGGGAAAAGAGGATGAAGGCAGAGATTAGAGCGATGCATCTACAGGCCAAGGAAAGGCAAGAATTTCAGAATCTACGGAGAGGCGTGGAAGGATTCTGTCCAAGAGCCTGCAGAGGAAATGTGATCCTGTCAACACCCTAAAAAATATTTGTTGTATTAAGCCATCCAGTTTGTGGTAATTTGTCATGGTAGTCCTAAGAAATTAGTATTCATTAATAAAACAAAATTATTAAATGTAATGTAGTATCCTTGATGGAACCCTGAAGAAGAAAAAGGATAGAATGTAAAAACTAAGGATAAAATATGAACTCAGTTGGTAACAGTGTATCAATATTGTCTATTAATTATAGCAAATATACTATACTAATATAAAATGTTAATAATACGAAAAACTAGGGCACCTGGGAGGCTCAGTGGTTGAGTGTCTGCCTTTGGCTCAGGTCGTGATCTCAGGGTCCAGGGACCAAGTCCCACATGAGGCTTCCTGCAGGGAGCCCGCTTCTCCCTCTGCCTATGTCCCTGCCTCTCTCCGTGTCTCTCATGAATAAATAAATAAATTTTTAAAAATTATTTTAAAAAATAATAAGAATAACTGGGTGTGGGATATACAGGAGCTCTGTGGTATCTTCATAATTGTTCTATAAATAGAAAACTGCCATAAAATAAAAGGATGTTGTAAAATGAAAGAACATTAGGAAAAATCAATAATCATGTAATATACATCTAATATTACAAAATAATTATCTTTAAAATATTTTTTTTCTTTAAAATATTTTAAGTTCAAAGAGTTTTACCAACAATTTTTATAACAATTTTTCTTGAACTTCAAAAGTAAAACTTCCAATATACATAAAATTTGATCCAAAATATACTTTTGCCTAATGAAAACTCCTTTAGTAACACCTGAATAACAATAGCACATTAAAAAAACCATAGTCTGGGCAACCCCGGTGGCGCAGTGGTTTAGCGCCGTCTGCAACCCAGGGTGTGATCCTGGAAACTCGGGATCGAGTCCCACATCGGGCTCCCTGCATGGAACCTGCTTCTCCCTCTGCCTATGTCTCTGCCTCTCTCTCTCTCTCTCAATCTGAATAAATAAATAAATCTTAAAAAAAAATAGCCCAAACTCAAACTCAGTAATGTTGGAGCAGCTTGTTTTAAGCAAAACACTAAAAAAAAAAAAAAAAAAAAAAAAAAAAAAAGCTACAATTTTTCAGTGTAACAGTATTAAAGCTGAGTAGAAGGAATGGAAAATTGTAAAAATAAGTTCAACTTAAAAATCAATTACTGTCCTAAATCATTAGGAACATTTTAATAGATGCAACAAAATCCACTTATTCCTGATTAAAATAACAGTTATCTGTAAAAAGAGAAATAACAGTATACGTCCTAAAAACAATACAAACAAAAATATCAATGCCCACATCCTTCTTAAAAGTTAAACAGTATAAGCCTATTAATGGTCCAGTTATACAGATACACCCAAACAAGTGTACCCCGGCTCATCATTGCCATTTGTCATAATTCTATTGGATATAACACATGCGGTAATTGATTAAAGAAATAAAAATAAGTGTTAACTACAATTTTAAAAATACACAAGATTCAATATGGAACCTATTGTATTTAAAATTAGGAAAGGTGGTGGGGAAACATAGCATATGGCAACAATGGCATGTAGAAGAGGAATTATTTTCATACAGGTTAAAAGCAGGGTATAAATCCATACTCATAGTGTGAGAATTAAGCAGAATTCTCTCAGTAACTAGTGGAATTAGCAAGCCTAGAATCACTGAAGGTATACAGGATTTGAATAACATGATTGTCCAACTTGCCTCCATGAACGAACAACTATGCAATTCATACTCATAACCATGAGATATTTACCAAAACAGATGCTATATGGCTAATTTAAAAAAAATAACAAATGAATAAACAAACACAAAAGTAGAATCAGACTTAAAATACAGAGAACTGATTGATGGCAGCCATAGGAGAAGAGAGTGGAGAGGATGGCAAGATGGGTGAAGGGGAGTGGGAGATACAGGCTTCCAGTTATGGAGTGAATAAGTCACGGGGATAAAAGGCACAGCATAAGGAGTATAGTCAATAACATAGTAGTTCTGTGTGGTGGCAGGTGGTAGCTATACTTGGGAGCATAGCATAATGTGTAAACTTGCCCAATCACTATGTTGTACATCTGAAACGAATGAAACATAGTTTGTTAACAGTACTCAAATTAAAAACCTTAAGTTAAAAAATTGAAATAAAAATGCAGTTTATCTTACCACTTTGAATCAAATTAGAATACAATAACAGAAAGTGACCAGAAAATTAAAAAATGTTTGGGAAGTAGGTAACACATTTCTATTTTTTATTATAAATTTATTCTATTGGTGTTCAATCTGCCAACATACAGAATAACACCCAGTGCTCATCCCATCAAGTGCCCCCCTCAGTGCCCGTCACCCATTCACCCCGTCCCCCTGCCCACCTCCCCTTCCACCACCCCTAGTTTGCTTCCCAGAGTTAGGAGTCTTTATGTTCTATCTCCATTTCTGATATTTCCCACTCATTTTTCTCCTTTCCCCATTATTTCTTTTCAGTATTTTTTATATTCCCCAAATGAATGAGACCATATAATGTTTGTCCTTCTCCGACTGACTTACTTCACTCAGCATAATACCCTCCAGTTCCATCCACGTTGAAGCAAATGGTGGGTATTTGTCATTTCTAATGGCTGAGGAATATTCCATTGTATACATAGCGTAGACCACATCTTCTTTATCCATTCATCTTTCGACGGACACCGAGGCTCTTTCCACAGTTTGGCTATTGTGGACATTGCTGCTAGAAACATTGGGGTGCAGGTGTCCAGGCATTTCATTGCATCTGAATCTTTGGGGTAAATCCCCAACAGTGCAATTGCTGGGTCGTAGGACAGATCTATTTTTAACTCTTTGAGGAACTTCCACACAGTTTTCCAGAGTGGCTGCACCAGTTCACATTCCCACCAACAGTGCAGGAGGATTCCCCTTTCTCCACATCCTCTCCAACATTTGTTGTTTCCTGCCTTGTTAATTTTCCCCATTCTCACTGGTGTGAGGTGGTATATCATTGTGGTTTTGATTTGTATTTCCCTGATGGCAAGTGATGCGGAGCATTTCCTCATGTGCGTGTTGGCCATGTCTATGTCTTCCTCTGTGAGATTTCTCTTCATGTCTTTTGCCCATTTCATGATTGGATTGTTTGTTTCTTTGCTGTTGAGTTTCATAAGTTCTTTATAGATCTTGGAAACTAGCCCTTTATCTGATACGTCATTTGCAAATATCTTCTCCCATTCTGTAGGTTGTCTTTTAGTTTTGTTGACTGTATCCTTTGCTGTGCAAAAGCTTCTTATCTTGATGAAGTCCCAATAGTTCATTTTTGCTTTTGTTTCTCTTGCCTTAATGGATGAATCATGCAAGAAGTTACTGTGACCAAGTTCAAAAAGGGTGTTGCCTGTGTTCTCCTCTAGGATTTTGATGGAATCTTGTCTCACATTTAGATCTTTCATCCATTTTGAGTTTATCTTTGCATATGTTGCAAGAGAGTGGTCTAGTTTCATTCTTCTGCTTGTGGAAGTCCAATTTTCCCACCACCATTTATTGAAGAGACTGTCTTTCTTCCAGTGGATACTCTTTCCTCCTTTGTCGAATATTAGTTGACTATGAAGTTGAGGGTCCACTTCTGGGTTCTCTATTCTGTTCCATTGATCTATGTGTCTGTTTTTGTGCCAGTACCACACTGTCTTGATGAGCACAGCTTTGTAGTACAACCTGAAATCTGGCATTGTGATGCCCCCAGCTATGGTTTTCTTTTTTAAAATTCGCCTGGCTATTCAGGGTCTTTTCTGATTCCACACAAATCTTAAAATAATTTGTTCCAACTCTCTGAAAAAAGTCCGTGGTATTTTGATAGGGATTGCATTAAATGAGGTAACACATTTCTAAATGGTCCACATATCACTAAAGAAATTACAGTGGAAATTAGAAAAGAGTTTAAGGTGAATAATAATGAAATATAATATCTAAAAATAAGTAGGATAAATTTAAAGTAGTATTCAGAGGGAAAACCCATAGCTTTAGATTAATATATTTGAGGGGAAACAACAAAGGTAGAAGATCAATGACCTAAACTTTCATGTCTAGAAAGTAGATAAGGAAGCAAATTAAACCGATGAGAAATAGAGGAAAGGAAAAAATTTAAAAAGACCAAATATTAATGAATGAAAAAAATGTACAATAGAAAAAATCAACATGATTGAAAGTTGTTTCTTTGAAAGCATTTATAAAATTTATATACAACTTGTAAGACTGATTTTCAAACAGAAAACATTACCAGTATGAGGAATATGAGGAGATACTACAGATACTAGAGATATTAAAAGATTAACAAGAGGTTATTTTGAACCTCATGCCAATAAATTTGAAGAGATGCAATATAGTAGCTATTTAAAAATCACGATTTGTGAAACTATTCATAGACATAAAAGAAAACCCAAATTTTCCAACATCTGTTGAAGAAAGAACTATAGGTCTCATAATTCTGTTGGTAAATGTTTTCATTCAAGGAAGAAATAACACCAATTCTTACACAACCTCTTCCAGAGAATACAAAAATGGGCAACACTTTCCAATTCATTCTATGAAGCCAGCATACCTTGATACCAAAATATTTTGAGGATTTACAGAAGAAGAAAATTACAGAATAGTTTATTTCTCCACCGCAAACACAAATATCTTAAACAATATATTGGCAACTCAAATCCAGCAACATATAAAAAACATATCAAATCCCAACATATAATATTGGGACCTACTAGAATTTACTCCAGGGATGTGATTCCAGCAGCAAAAAACAATGCACTACTAATTAACACAACAGCATGGATGGATCTCACAGTCAAAAGGCTGAATGAAGGAAGTTAGAGGGGATAAGCTTCATCTTTGATGGTCCCATTTATATGTAATTTAAAAGCAGGCAAAGTAATCTTGGAATTAGAATCAGAATAATTGTTACCTTTGGCAGGGATATTGCTTATGATGCTCCATTAAAGAGCATTCTGGGTGTTGGAAATATTCTGTATTAATCCGTATGGCATGTATATGAGTAAATATCTTCTGAGCTGTACACTTAAGATTTCCATGTTTGGGGCACCTGAGTGGCTCAGTCGGTTGAGCATCTGTCTTTGGTTCAGGTCACAATCCTGAGGTCCTAGGATGGAGCCCTGAATTGACCTCCCTGCTCAGTGGGGAGTCTGCTTCTCCCTCTGCCCTTCTCTCTGCTCATGTTCTTATGCTCTCTCTCTTTTAAATGGATAAATAAAATCTTTTTTTAAAAAATATTTCCACATTTATTGTATTTAAAATATATCTCAATTTTTAGGGACACCTGGGTGGCTCAGTGGTTGAGCATCTGCTTTTGGCTCAGGTTGCGATCCTGGGGTCCTGGGATAGAGTCCCACAATGGGCTCCTTGCAGGGAGCCCACTTCTCCCTCTGCCTGAGTCTTTCATGAATAAATAAAACCTTTAAAAAATAAATATAAAAAATATATCTCAATTTTTTTAAAGAAAGGTAGAAGAATATCTGGTCTCTAGCACATGTGATTCATTTTTAAATCATTTTTCATTCCTTCATTTATTCAGTTGTATCCTCTTCCACCAGAATAATTATTTAGAAAAATGATTGGAAGTGGTAGTGATGGGGAACAGAGGACTAGCTGAGGATAAAGCACAAGCTGATATACCACAAACAACCTGCCCAGGGTGAGATATAAGTGACATTCCTCAGGAAGCTTCCAATTGTCTTAAGGTTGCTGCCTTGCTGGAGGGAAAAACCATCTTTAATTTGACAATATCAAGGCCTCCAATATCTTTTTTTTAAAGATTTTATTTATTTATTCATGAAAGACACAGAGAGAAAGGCAGAGGGAGAAGCAAGCTACCTGCAGGGAACCTGATGTGGGACTCAATCCCAGGACCCCAGGATCACGACCTGACCCAAAGGCCGACACTCAACCATGGAGACACCAAGGGGCCTCAGGCCTCTGGTATCTTGTAGGTCCTCTTAGCATATGAAAATCTTCTTGAAACCTCCCTTTTCCTCACCTCCCCCCATCTCTGCAGGTATATAATCAGCTACTCCTCACAAGCCCTGGGCAACAGTTCTTCCTGCCCCTGGGTCCTGTTTTTGTGCTTTAATAAACCACCATTTTGCACCAAAGACATCCACATTCTGTTGTCTGAGTAACAGTTTTCTGTGAAACTCTGAGGAAGCCTTTTTAAAGGCTTTCAGAAAAAAATTAAACTATTATATACTTTATGTTTTATAACTTTATGTTCCGTGTGCCATTATATCAGGAGTACAGGTGTAAACATTGTGAGGGTGAGTCAGAGGAGAGTGGAAATAAACATATAAAGCAAATAAGGATCTAAAGATTTCAAGATATACTAAAAAACTGTAGTAATCAAAACAGTATGCTACTGACACAAAAATAGAAACATCAATCAATGGAACAGAATAGAGAGCCCAAAAATAAACTCATGTTTATATGGTCAATGAATCGATGACAAAGGAGGCAAGAATATACAATGGGAAAAGACAGTCTCTTCAATAAATGGTGTTGGGAAAACTAAACAGTTTTTAGTGGAAGGAAAGAGAGAAAGAAGAAAGAAAGAAAGAAAGAAAGAAAGAAAGAAAGAAAGAAAGAAAGAAAGAAAGAAAGAAGAAGAAAGAAAGAAAGAAAGAAAGAAAGAAAGAAAGAAAGAAAGAAAGAAAGAAAGAAAGAAAGAAAGAAAGAAAGAAAGAAAGAAAGAAAGAAAGAAAGAAAGAAAGAAAGAAAGAAAGAAAGAAAGAAAGAAAGAAAGAAAGAAAGAAAGAAAAGAAAAGAAAGAAATCCCTGGGTGGCGCAGCGGTTTAGCGCCTGCCTTTGGCCCAGGGCACGATCCTGGAGACCCGGGATCGAATCCCACATTGGGCTTCTGGTGCATGGAGCCTGCTTCTCCCTCTGCCTGTGTCTCTGCCTCTCTCTCTCTCTCTCTCTCTCTCACTGTGTGCCTATCATAAATAAAATAAAATAAAAATAAAAATTATAAAAAAAAGAAAAGAAAGAAAGAAAGAAAGAAAAAAGAAAAGAGGAAGGAAGGAAGGAAGGAAGGAAGGAAGGAAGGAAGGAAGGAAGGAAGGAAGGAATCCTAGAAGGGAGCACAGGCAGTAATTTCTGACATTGGCATCAGTAATATTTTTCTAGATATGCTTCTTAAAGTAATGGAAACAAAAGCAAAAGAAAGTTAATGGAAATACATCAAAATAAAAACCTTTTGCACAGTGAAGGAAATAATCAACAAAACAGAAAGGCAACCTACCGAATGGAGAAGATATTTGCAAATGATATAGCTGATAAGGAATTAATACCCAAAATATATAAAGAACATATATAACTCAACACCCCCCCACAAAAACTGCACAAATAATCCAATTAAAAAATTGGCAGAGGATCTGAAGAGACATTTTTCCAAAGAAGACATCCGGATGGCCAACAGACAAATACAAATATGCTTAACATCACTTATCAGAAAAATGCAAATCAAAACCACAATGTGATATCACCTGACACCTCTTAGAATGACTAAAATCAGAAATACAAGTAATAGCAAGTGGTGGCAAGGATGTGGAGAAACAGAAACTCTTGTGCACTGTTGGTGGAAATGTAAATTGGTACAGCCACGGTGGGAAACAGCATGAAGGATCCTCAAAAAAAATTAAAAATTAAAATACCATATGATCCAATAATTCCACCACTGGGTAGTTACCCAAAGGAAATGAAACACTAATTTGGAAAGAGATATACATCCCTATGTTTATTGCAATATTATTTACAATGTTCACCAATAGGTAAATGGAGAAGGAAGATGTGGTATATATTATATAATATGCTGCCATAAAAACGGTGAGATCTTGCCATTTGCAACACATGGATGGAGCTAGAGATATCCTAAGCCAAATAAGTCACATCGAGAAAGACAAATAATATATGATTTCACTTATACGTGAAATCTAAAAAAAAGAAAAGAAAAAAGAAAAAAAATTAATAAATAAATGAACAGAAAGCAGAGTCAGGCTTATAAATACAAAGAATCTGATGGTTGCCAAAGGAGAGGGGAGGTGAGGGAAATGGGCAAAATGGGTGAAGAGAAGTGGGAAGATACAAGCTTCTATTTATGAGATGAGTGAGTCATGGGAATACAAGGCATAGCATAAGAAATATAGTCAATCATCTTGTAATCCTGTGGTACGGTGACAGATGGTCACCGTCTACACTTGGGCTAGCATGGCACATCATAGTATAGAGAAGTTGACTCACCATGTTGTACACCTGAAAGTAATGCAACATTGTCTGTTTGCCATACTCAGATAAAATATTTTGTCAACAAAGGGCAGGGCCTAAGAATAGGAATGTAAATACAGTGTAACTGTGCAAGATTACATACAGTGCTATTTAAATTGCTCCTCATTTTTATGTTTAATTATAGTTTTTGTTGCCCTCTAAGGAATTCGGCTGGCAAAACAACTCAGCCGAGGATTTATTTTCTCTAAAAACTTTTAGCCAATCCGATGCAGGGTTTCTCTGGTGTCTTAGAGACCGAACATGACTGCTGGACTTCACTTTGCACTTGCGTTGCTCTATAGCAGAATTATGTCTAGACTAAATGGGAAACTTTGCAGAAATGAACAGGAAGACAAGATGAAATCAGAAAAGAACCATTTTTCTCTGCAGCTGCCCGAGGCAGCTCACTTACATCTGTAAAATATGCATCAACTGTTAATGAAAATGTAGGGTCCTCCTGAAGAAAAATCAGAATTCAAGTGTGGGAGAAGCTGTCAGCTTCACGGCCCGAGAGCCCTATAATATTAACCTCTATGCAAGTTTAAATTGTACCTCTGGTACTGAGATTATGGAAATATGTCCCACAGCATAAGCATCAGAGAGAGGTTGAGTATTTCTGCATTCTGAACACTCTCAAATAGGTTAATATATAACGAACTGAAAATTTTAGTCTTGCAAAAAATATTAAGTTCTGTATAATATTTAGGGTAGTCCAAATTTAGGAATATGTACTATAGATGACCAGATTATCAATAGATCTACAGTATGAAGTTTGAAAAATCAAGTCAGATAAAAATACTGACTGAATAACTTGTGCTTATTTAAAAGGAGAATTTCAAATTATCTCCAGTAAGAGATATTTTATAAGATATTTCTATTTGTAGAATTCCAGAGACATTGTTCTGGAGGAAAAGAAGAAGAGAAAACCTCTCACTAAAAGTAGATTGAAAATTATGATCTCTGTTCAATGAAAGAAAGTTCCCAATGCCCATTTAAGATTTAAAAACATGAAATTTTATTCATAGGAAACACTCCCATTCCCAGCACTCTTAAATTAAACTTTAAACTTTATGAACTTCTGATGAAGTCATATTCAAATATTCAAGTATAAGATTATGCATGCATATGATCTATATAAGTGACTACATGGCTTTAAAATCAAAGGCAATTTTCGTGAGTCAGAATAAATCAGAATATCACTGGAATATATCCTGCATTTTGCTTTCTTTCTCACACACACACACACACACACACATTGTGCTCATATATATCACACAAATATAATGATTAACATATACGAATGTAAGCACTTGATTTGAATGATAAATCTTCTCGAGAGAAATGCAACATATCCTCAGGTTTACCCAACCGTGGCGCTATCTTTCTTTCTTCACAATTTTGTTGTTATTATTCCTCTACTAGGTGAAGACACAATGCAGAGTTAAAATCACAAAATCTGGCCCCTGATCATCTCAGGAACAGTTTAATGGGGTGTACAAGACGAGCAGCTCACTAGAGTACAGTACCGTGCGTGATGTAAATGCACAGAAACAGTCATTAGCCATGAGGAGAAGGAGGGAAAAATACCAAAAATCACTGATGGACACTAAACATCAGGCTTCCAGTTTTCAAATAGTGGATGGAACACACATGGATGCCCCCTTCCGTCCCAAACTTTGCAGATACCATGGCAGCAAAATAAAAGAGGCATTAACCCAAACAGCAGAGACACCTAGACAGGGAACACTATGTTGGTGTAACTCACTGAGCTATAAAAGGTGTTGAGGAGAGGAAGGGCTGGAAGCTGGTTTGGAGTCCCAGAAACATCTGAAAAGGGGATGAGGGAGCTGGGGGGTTTGTGGGCTGCAGGCCATAGGACCACCAGGGTCTCCACACAGAGGGGACAGGTTTCTGGCTCCCTGTCCCACACAGACCACTGCTGACAAACTCCAATCCACAAAACTAGAGGCTTATTTTCTGGAAAAACTCAACCTGGAGGGATAGAGATTTGAGAAACAAATTTGAGATACAGCAGAGGGCTGGGGTGAGGAGAGAGGTTGCAAACAGGGAGATTTATTCCATAATTGAATGATGGAGACTTCAAACCTTTCCCTGAAAAGCTCCCCAAATGCTAGCTGTGGGTTTCTCTGCCCCACAGACAGGCTATTTGTAGGATTGCCATTTCGGAAAGCCTGGGGCCACACCCTGCTGCCCCCATACCCTGCCCACACAACACAACAGCTGCTTCCTCGCCTGCTGCCCCTAAACACAAGCCAGCTCCTCTGTAATCTCTGTTTATGCACCCAGACCTTAAATAAACTTCTCAGGAATTACTCTGAAATCCAAGCAGAGATAACAATACACCAAAAACAAAGGGAAAACAATAAATGGAAGTTTTTAAGCACCATTAAATGGGTTTCTTTAATGGGTTTCTCTCCCTGAGAGAGTTAGTAAAACAGTATTAATTGACACAGAAAGTTAGGATAACAGTTATAATTAATTTCCCCTAGCTAATGTGTCAGTGGCCTTTCTCTGGGAATCAGAAACTGAGAGAGGATGGGTAGTGGGGCAGTTTGCTGGGGAAAGCCCGTGATGGGGGAAAGGTAGGGAGCCAGAGAGGTGGCCAACCTTCAGATCACAGTGCAGGACATCTTTGAGAAAGAGAAGGAGGAGGAAGGACTGGGTGAGAAGAGCCTGAAATGGGAAATTCCTGGTCCCCCAGCAGGAGAACCCAGAGCGATAACTAATGTTGGTAGTTGGAGTGGGAATGTTGGGGCTCCAGCTCCCTCTTTTTACATAAAGGAGGAATTTTGGAGTTCCAGCATACTCACCCCACTTCAGTTGAGAATATTGGGATTCCAGCTCCCTCCCTCCACACTGGGTGGGAAGATTCTGGTTCTAGGCACATTCACTATGTCCACTCTTGGTGGGCACAGCATGGAGAGAACGTGGTCTGGTGTAAGTGATGCACTGTCCCCCAGAGTGACAGATGGACACCTTGGGAAGATAGATGTGTGCCCAAAAGGAAGCAATGGTGGCTCCTAAAGGCATGAATATGCTGTGTGAGTTGGGAGCTCATCCTTTGATGGCACTTTTACTTGTTCATTGCCCACTTTCATTTGACCTCCACTCAGAGACCCACAGAGATTCCCAATGGCCAGTTAAGAGGGACGTTAAGAACCTGAGCCTGGTTTGCCCTTGATTCTCTGTGGTCTGTTATGCTACTGTACATGATGGCCCCACACAAGGATGGCACAGAGAGTGGCAGTAAAAGAAAATCCCCCAGGTGGGAAGAACTTCCAAGAGCACATCGGGTTTCCGATTTGCCAGGACTGAAAGATGGCCAGCTGTGTGGATCCATGCTGACTCATAGTGAACAACTTAACAACTCTCATTTTAGCCAAATGAGAAGGAATTTGGAATAAAAGATGGAAATACTGATGACCAGAACCTCTGGGGAAAAGATCTGTAGATAGACCCTCAGGATGGTTATAATGTATGAAGGCTTTGTGTGGACACTCACCCAAGTGCACCCACTGATGAGGAGGCCCTCAGAAATCAGGTGGACAGAGTGATGTTCTGGGCATGCCACTCATTTTCCTCATCTCCCCAACAGCTCCTCATCAGCCCAAGTGTTTGCTGATGCACAGTAGAAAATGGCCAGGGTGAGAGGAACGGGAGCTATGTAGGACTTTGACAACTTGGACTTACCTGTTTAGAGACTCATCACCACAGCTCATCTGTTTAGAGACTCAGCTGATTGCCCAACTGCTGATAGTGGAGGCCACTGGAGCCCCCAGCATGACATCACCCCTGGGAGGAGCAGTCAGCTACCTTCTGGCAGCTTGGCTATACCAAAGCCTTCCTTCAGGTTTGGCCTTATCAGAGTATGCAATTAACCTGGGTATGAAAGTGCCTTTGTCACCCAAAGTGCTTCTGCCAGAACCACCATCCCAGCCTTGCTGGATGCTCTCTTCACTGCCATGGTATTCCATGATACACTGCATCTACCAAGGACCCCCCCACACACACTATTTTTTTCCCCAGAAAGAAAAGTGTTGCAATGGGCTCCCATCCACAGAATTCATTGCTTTTGCCACACCCGGAATCTATTTGTCTTGTAGCAATTGGAATGGACTATTGAAGACTCAGAGCAACAACTGGAAAACATACCATGCAAGTTTAAAAAATTACACTCAAAGGTGTGATAAATTCTTTGACCCAACGACCCATGTATGGGGCCTTGTTGGTTTTCTATTGCTGTACAGCAGATTACTGCAAACCTAGCAGCTTTAAATGATACTCATTTGTTCTATCACAGTATTTTGTGAATCAGCTTACTGGATCTTGTGCTCAGGCTCTCACGGGGCCACAATCAAAGTGTGGGCTGGCATTGGGATTTCCTCTGAAACTCAGGATCCCTGCTCTTCCAAGCTCATGACATTTATTGGCAGAATTTATTTCCTTGTGTCTGTAAGACTCATGGTGACTTGCTTCTTCAGGGCCAATAGGAGACAGTGGCTCTGCCTCCCAAATTCTTTAAAGGACTCACCTGATAAAGCCAGGCCCACCCATGGGCTTTTGATTAACTCAAAGTCTCTTGATCAGGGCTTTTTATTACTTAAGCAAATGTCCCTTCACCTTTGTCATATGATGTAACCTCATCATGGGTGTGACATCCTTTATGTTCACAGGTCCACCCACAATGAAGAGGAGAGGCTTCCTACAGGATAGGGACCACATTATAATTCTGACTACCACAGGTGCCATCCATAGGGCCAGAATGCAAGGCCTGGCTGGTTTAGATGTGTTACTTCCCTGGGGGGTGTGTAGCACCAGCAGGACTGCATAAAAGGGGTTTCTGCTCACGGGCAGATACGTGGTTCCTATAGCACCCATGGGGCAAACAGCTCTCCAGGTTACGGGCAGTAACTTTGTTCACATGTGTGAACCACCTTTCCCTCCACTCTGCCTCTCCAGACCTTCCAATCTTTTTGTGATTGATTTCCTATGTTAAATCTCTCTCCATTTAATATATCTAACATGGCTTCTGTTTTTCTACTTAGACATTGACTGAAAAAAAACATAATTTGTCCAGACTGTGGGCTCAAAAAATTTTAGCCTCTTCCTGCTCAAAAGACTGGGATTTATTGTCTTTTTTTAGGTAATAAGTTTCTTGATGTTATACACACATATTCCCATGTGGCTATGCAACAACCATTAGTGCAAAAGACGACAGAAATACACTAAAAATGGATGTAGGTTCTTCAAACCTTCAGAATTACGCCAAACACTTGTCCCAGCATAGATCTTTATACAAGGCTGATATTTTTTAACTAGTAAGCAACTGTAGAAGAATAAAAAACTAGAACCCAAAAGCATAGATATCTAGAATGCAACAGAAAAAGATTTGAACACTTGACAGCAATATTGTCTGTCAAACTCCTTAGTTTTTACATCAAAAGATAGAATTAGTGGGGACTTCTGAGTGGCTCAGGTGGTTGAGCCTATGACTCTTGATTTTGGCTCAGGTCATGACTTCAGGGTCGTAGGATAGAGCCCCATGTTGGGCTCCTTGCTCAGTGTGGAGTCTGCTTGAGATTTATTCTCAGTCTCTCTCTTTCTCTCTTTCCCTTTCTCAAAATAAATAAATATATAAATATGTTTAAAAATATAGAATTCATGATAGATATTCATGCATACAGGTCTGCATATATCCTTTATTTGTCTATATTCTTGTTAATTAAAAAGTATCCTTGCACAAATTACACACAGGAAAAAAATTTTTCCAATATAGTATGGGTTCTGAACTGTGTTGAGTGCAACATGCCTACCTTAGCAGCATCCCTAAGCAGCCGTATGGGTAGGCCTCCCTGGTGGTACTAACTTTTATAATCATATTTCATTCATTCTATTAGTAGAAGCACTTATTTATACTATCAAAAAAGATCCTGACAAATGAGCTTCTACTCAATCTGCAAACAATTGTTTAGAAATCCAAAGTTAGCAGATTTCATGCCACTGTTTATGAAGTCTTAAATATGTATTTAAACAAAATACGTTTTTCCTAAGAAAGCATTTGCTTAAGAATTGATATATCCTGTCACTCTGGGAGTAAACAAAGAGGGAACTAGAACTGGTAACAGAGTTAAACCAACACGCACCTGTCTCCAATGGCTTTGGTTATCTTGCATTCTGTATAACACCGGCACTGCAGTTGAAATTACTGCTGCCCCATCCCACTACTAGACATCTACTTCTCCAGTTTTCTCACAAGAAACAAATACCCTCAAGGTCAGCAGAGGATCTCTCTCTCTCCCCCTCTCTCGGTTCTTTGCTATTAAGAATGTCAGGTCACTGTTAAGAGAATATCACATTTTGAGATCATCTCAAAAACAATGAACTCAGCTCTGAAAAATCACATTGGGGAAGAAACTGGACACATCAAATAATGTAGGTCTGGGTAAATCAGCTTGAGAAACAAGGAAATAAGAGATCTTGATATGACAGCCAAGACCTACTGAGCCTTCATTTGAGTCATTTTTTCCTCTGCCCTAAAAAACCCCTTCACATCTTCCTCCAGATTTCCTTACATAGACACATCAAAGAAATAACGTTGGCTCTCACATTTGTCTCCTGATGCAGGCCCTACTCACCACGTACTCAAAGGCAACATTTGGGATCAGAAACAACTAATTTTATCAACCATAAAGCCTTGAGTCAATAGCAGGTACAGAAATTGTTCCCTTCATCTTCAGGTAACTTATTTTCCTAGGCAAAACCACAGTTTTGTGAGGCAAATCCCTACTTGCAACCTCCTCTCAAGGATACTTATTGCAAATGAAACAATCATGTTTTCCTGGAGAGGTTTAAATTTCTGATAAAAAGCTCAAATCCTTCCCTATATAATTAAGAGTTTCCTGAGTTATTGAAAATGGCTGGCACCAACACAGAGGTCCTAATGACCCCTCCATGTCTTTTTTAGGTTATCTGTCCACCAAAACAGGTCTGCAGGTTGCAGTTTTATTCTTAACCAGCTCCCAAGGTGGTCTCTGAAGTCATTATGGACCTGAAGGCTTATACACCAACAACCTAAACATTTGAGTCTGCCAGCTGGACCCCTATAGCCTACTGGCATGGAGGCAGTGTGAAAATGGCTAAAATTTCTCCCAAGCTTAGAGGAATTCAGACCGTCAAAGCTTCATAAATTAAAGACTGGTAGCATTCATTCTACTTGGGCCTTCTCCAGCACTGCATTCTGTTCTGTCCCATCTCCAGTTGGTTTGACTTGGTACATTTCCTAAAAACAAGGGCCAGGAGTCTGGTGCTGCCAAGCCGAAAGTCATTTCCATTTTGGATTGGAATAAGCAATTCCAATTTAATTCTACTTTAAATCTTTCAAAATAATTTGTAAATATAACCTGATTTTCAGCAAAAGCCAGATGATCCCTACAATAGTTCCCTGCTTCTTGTAGAAATTCAATAAGTGTTGATTGATTTTTTAAAAAATTCATCAATTCTTTCTACTAATGATGTCTGGGTGATCAATTTTAAATCTAACCAGAGAATACACCAATTTTATTAGGCCGAGTAAAATATTACCAAGATGATTCAAGTAAAGGAATCAATTACCATAAGGCACCATTTCTCAAGACCCAGATTATATCAGGCTAGACATACTCATTTCACAGAGTTGATGTCAAAGGCTGATGTGTGTTTGTAATCACATGCACAGATTGATCTTCTAACATTATCTTCTGAAGTCCATGAAGAGAAAGCTCAGGCTTTTTGAAATTGCTGAGCCATTGTAATCTTTAATTCAAAAGCAGAAGCTCAGTCTCCACTATCTCTAGGAATTTTTGAATCTAAATGAGCTAAAGTACCAAACCAGTGTATTGACCATTCTTGTTCCAAGACTTCAAATCAATAAACTCTCCAAATCTAATAGTTTCAGTAATAGAACTGTTCAATCATTCACTCACAGAAATAAGGATGCATGCAGTTATGGTCTAGAGCAGCTTAAAAGATAATTAAATCAACCCCATTCATCTTCCTAAAGATTGCCTGGAAAAGATGAGAGAAATAAATAAAAGATTGAAGATGAACTCCAAACTTATTTAGTGAAACATTCTGTCTTTTTGTAGGATTCCAATGCACACAGATAGAACACAATCCACAATGATTTTCCAACACTTTCTCTTCCTTTTTACCCTCACAACAGTGACTGTGGTTAAGGGGAAGACAGAATTAATGGAACACCTTCTCAGTGCATACACACTTGTTATTTCCCACAAAAGGCTACCACATAATGTATCGTGCATTTTGTAGTCTCTTTGAATAACACCCCTAGGAGTTATGTAGCACATTATCTGGTTACTATTTTAATACAGGAAGTCGAAAAAAAATGAAGCTTCCTTAAAACCAAACTTTGCCTAGTTCAATTGATAACATTCCAAGATGTGCTTGAATTCTCTAAATTTTTATTCAGAAAACAAATAGGTCTCCTGGGAATTTTTAATAAATTTAAACATTTTAGTGAATTCAAGGAAAAATATCAGTGAGCCTTTATTCACATTTATCAGTACTGAGTGGCTAAGAATATTTAAGAAAAGAATTTTCAAAATCATTGCCCACTAATATTTATGAGCCAAGGGGAGAAAAAAGTATAAAAAATTACAATCCATAGTCCAGTTCTTTTAGTCTACAAGTAAAATATTTAGAGACAAAACAAGGTTGCATCAACATTTTATAACCTTTCTATTTGTTTTCTTCTTATTTTACATGAAGTGAAAATGGATTCCTTTAAAGCAGCTAGGTAAAACTGATATTGCACTGAGAGGGACACATTAGGAGTACTTGGTTCTTGTAAGGTATTTTCACTACCCCACAGCAGTTTAGTGTTCTTCAAAAACAGATTTGTATTAGTTGTAAATATATATGCAAAGTTAGAGCAATCACTAACAACAGTTACAATAGAAATATAATTGCTAAGAAAGGGGGGGAAGCTAATCATATAAAATGCAGAATTAAAATCACAAAAGGCAAAATAAAGTGGAAGACAAAGATGGTAACAAAGAAAAATGACAAAGAATGGAAAACAGTAACAAATGTGGTAGATATTATTCCAGCTATACCAAAGATCACTTTAAACATCAATGGTCTAACTACATCAACTAAAATACAGAGATCATCAGACTGGATCAAAAAATAAGACCCAAATATATACTGTCTACAAGAAATCCACTTTAAATATAAACATATATAGATGAAAAGTAAACGGTTGGAGACAGATACCATGCAGACCCTAATCAAAAGAAAGCAGGAGCAGATATATTAATTTTATACAGAGCAAACTTCACAGCAAGGTTATCATGAAAGAAGAGGGGTATTACATAATGATAAAGGAGTCATTATATCCTCTAAAAATATAATAATCCTTAAAATCCTTAAAATAATCCTCCAAAAATATAAAATCCTTAAAATGTCACTATAAAAACATGTGAGGCAAAAATTGATAAAACTGCAATGAGAAAGAGCTGACTATACTATATTATACATGAGGCTTGAACTCTGCTCTATCAGATATAGATTGATTCAGCAGCAGAAGGTCAGTAAGGACAGAGTTGAACTCGACAACACCATTGGTCAACTGGATACATTTGAGAGCTATAGACTACTTCATCCAACATCATCAGCATTCTACTCCACCTCACTGGGACATTCACTAAAACAGACCACATTCTGGGCCATGAAACATACAAGGTTAAAAATCACACTACATATGCTATCAGATCACATTAGAATTAAACTAGAAATCAATCAGAGAAAGAAAATCCCCAAACACATGGAGATTAAACAACACAACATGTGGGTTAAAGAAGAAATCTGAAGTAAGGGTAGAACATTTTTTAACTAAATGAAAGCAAAAATACAACTTCAAAGTTTGTAGAATACAGCACAAGCAGTGGAGGGAAGATTGAACTATTAAATGCATATATTTGAAAAGAAGGAGGATCTATAATCAAAATTCTAAGCTTTCACCTTAACAACTTGAGAAAATAAAAAAGCCAATTAAATCCAATGTAAGCATAAGAAATACTAAAAATTAGAGCAGAAATCAATGAAATTGAAAATAGGAAATTAACAGAGAAAATTAACAAGACCCAAAACTCAATTTTTGAAAAGATCATAAAATTGATAAGCCAGCTAGCTAAGACAAGAAAAAGATTAAAAAACATAATTGCTAATCTCAGAAATGAAAGGAAATGCATCAATACAAATCATATGGACATGAAAAGTATAGAAAAGGAATGTTTTAAACCCCCTCTAAGCCCACAAGTTTGATAACACAAATGAAATAGAGTAATTCCTTGCACAACAAAATCTGCCAAAACTCATACAAGAAGAAATAGACTACTTGAACAAGTGTTACAAAAGACACTGATGCACTAGGCCCAGTGTATTTAGTGAATACACTGAATTTGCTAGTGTGGATTCGCTAGCAAATTCTACCACACATTTAAGAAGGAAATTATGCCAAGTCTCTACAGTCTTTTCCAGAAGATAGAAGCAGAGGACTATCCTTAGCTCACTCTCTGAAGCCAACATTACTCTGATAAGAAAATCAGACAGAAACATTATAAGAAAAGAAAGCAGCAGACTAACATCTCTCATGAACATATATGCAAAGTCCTCAAACAAATATAGAAAAACAAATCCTACAATGTCTAAAAACAATTATACACCACAGCCAAATGGGATTTATCCCAAGTATGCAAGTTTGTTTTAACATCTCAAAATTAATGTAAGTCATAACATCAACAAGCTGAAAAAGAAGAAAATCACAGAATCATATCTGTAGATGCAGGAAAAGCATTTGACAAAATCCAAAACCCAGTCATAAAAAAAAAAAAAATTGAAAACAAACAAAACAAAGCAAAACCCCTTAGCAAACTAAGAGTAAAAGGGAACTTCTTCAAATAGATAAGAACATCTACAGAAAAGCTACAGCTAATGTCATATTTAATGGTGTGAAAGTTGAAGCTTTCCCACTAATATCAGGTGCAAGGATGTCCCCTCTCCCCACTCCTTTTCAGCATCATACTGGAAGTCCTTGATGATGCAAGAAGACAAGGAAATGAAATAAAAGGTAGACAGATTGAGAAGGAATGAATAAAAATATCTTTGTTCCCAGATAATAGAATTACCTATGTAAAAAATCCAGAAGAATCAACCAAAAAAAGAAAAAAAATTCTAGAACTGATAGGTAATTATAACAAGGTTACAGGATACAAGGTTAATATACAAAAGTTTATGAACAGATGTTTACATCCACGGTTATTCAGAAATTGCAAATTTAAAACAGCAGTGAGATACCTTTCCATACCTATTAGAATGACCAAATTCAAAACACTCAAAACACCAAATGCTGATGAGAATGGAACAATGGGAACTGTGGTTCATTGTTAGTGAAAATGCAAAATAACACAGACACTTTGGAAAACAGATTGCCAATTTCATACTAAACAAAGTACATTCTGACTGTATGATCCAATAATTATGCTCTTGATATTTCCCCAAATGAGTTAAAAACATATATCCACACAAAAATCTCCCTATGAATATTTACAGCAGCTTTATTCATAATTGCCATTTAAAAGTAACCAAGATGTCCCTCATGAGGTAAATCGATAAACAAACTGTGGTACATCCAAACAGTGTAATATTATTAAGCAATAAAAAGATATGAGATATCAGGATGCCTGGGTGGCTCAGTCTTTGGCTTAGGGCATGATCCTGGGGTTCTGGGATCAAGTCTGCATCAGGATCCCCACAGGAAGCCTACAGGCAGCCTGCTTCTCCCTCTGCCTTTGTCTCTGCCTCTCTCTCTGTGTCTGTTGTGAATAAATAAAAAATAAAATCTTAAAAAAAAAGATGAGATATCAAGACATGAAAAGACATGGAGGAACCTTAAATAGGTATTACTAAGTGACAGAAGCCAACCTGAAAAGGTTTTCTACCATGGAACTCCAACTATATGACTCTGTGGAGAAGGCAAAATTATGGAAACAATATAAAGATCAGTGGCTACCCAGGGTTGGGAGAGAGGAGAGGAAGGAATGGTCAGAGCATAGATGACTTTTAGGGCAGTGAAAACGTTCTATATGATATTATCATGATGGATACGTGCCATCATACATTAGCCCAAACTCACAGAATGTACAACACCAAGAGTGAGCCATAAGTTAAATTATGGATTTTAGGGGATAATGATGTGTCAATGTAGGTCTATTGATTATAACAAATGTAGCACTGTGGATGTTGATAGTGGAAGAGGCTGTGCATGTTGTGGGGGCTGGGGTTACATGGGGATTCCCTGTCCCTTCCACTCAATTTTTTTCAGGTAATTTAAAACTGCTCTAAGTCTCCAGCTGTGGGCCTGTGGGGAGCATGGCAGTGGTTTTTGAGTGGAGACAAGGAGAAGGAGTTGCCAAGAGGTGGCTGGAAGTCTTGTTGAGAGAACTTAGAGAAATCTTAGCAATTTCAGGAAACCAAAAGTTGTTACCACCTGGAGAAGAAAACCAGGTCCTGGAATTATTAATTCACAGAGATGTGGAATTTCAAGAACTGATGAAATTGGCACTTAATCAAGGAAAAATCCATCATTAAATGCAAGTTGTAGAAAAGAAAGTGGAGAAGAGAGACAGTGATGTTCAGCAACTACAGAAATAGCTAAAAGAAGTAGAGCAACTACTGGCAACAGTTGTTTACCAAGCAAAAAAAAAAAAAAAAAACTCAAATCAATACAAAAAGCAAGAAAAGCTGCCATCTCCTCCGAAGAAATAATTAAGTGTGCACATAGGATTAGTGCAAGTAACCCTGTGTGTGCCACCACTGACCTGGGTTCCAGGGGACCATATCTGACTGAACTGAGATGAGAAGTGGATTAGTGGGTCAAATGAACAATCCTCCCACTAACGGTGTTAATGCTCATTTACCAGGGGATTTACTTGCTACAGGGAGATTGCCAGATGTCCTTGCTCCACAATGCCCATGGCAGTCAAATGCCATGCCAATGAATATGCTACCACCAAGTCACAGAAGTCACTGTTTGTTGAGACCTCTGGGGCATAATAAAGAAAATGAAGAAGATGTAGACTATGTCAACAGATACATTTATCAGTAGTGATTCTGATCAAAAAACAAGAAACAAAATTCATACAGACTTGAATACCATGGGCAGGAGGGGAGGGTACCTGGATGGCTCAATAGGTTAAACACTGGACTTTTGATTTTGGCTTGGGTCATGATCTCAGGGTCATGAGATCAAGCCCTGTTTAGGCTTCACGCTGTGCGTGCAATCTGCTTAAGATTCTCTCTCTCCCTCTGCGTCTCCCCCCACCACTCTCCCTCTCTAAAAAACGAACAAAACAGAATTGAATATTATAGAATTCTGTTTCTTAAACAATTGCAAGCCTGTAAAAAAAAAAATAGCCAAATAATACTGGCTACAGTGGAATTGTGCAGCCCACTAAAAATCACTGGGCTTCCTTTTTAAAGCCAAAAATCATGATTTCAATTCTAAACCACTAAGTGAATATTTAAAGAATAATCAAAATCTACTGTTGAGGGGAAAAAAAAGCATTTTAGTGCCTCTTTACCCTGTTATTCCAGTTAAGTTGGACTTGTACTTAGTAGGTCTGGAAATAAAAGTTGAGGGAAATGACCCGTGTACATATCACTAATCAGCCCCTGGAATTATTCAGAAAAGCATTTAAAATAAGTGCAGTGGATCACTGAATGTATATAATATCTCAAAATAACAAAACTCTTATTTGAAAGTGAAAGCTGGTAGCTTCTGTCACAATAACGGAGGAAATTGTCTCAATTTGTACTATCTGTAATTATTGTAGCCTTTGTAAATAAATTCACTTTTGTTTGTTAAAAAATAAAATAAAAATAATATAACTGCTCTAAAAGAGCAATGACATGGACGGAGCTAGAGATTATTATGCTAAGTGAAATAAGTCAGAGAAAGACAAATACCGTGTGATTTCATTCATATGTGGAACTTAAGAAACAAAATTAATGAACATAGGGGAAAGAAAAAAAAAGAAAGAGAGGGAGGCAAACTGGAAGAGAGACTCTTGACTATAGACAAGGAACTGAAGGTTGATGGAGTGAGGTGGGTGGGGGATGGGCTGGATGGGGGATGGGCATTAAGGAGGGTACTTGTGATGAGCACCACATGTTGTAGGTACGCGATGAAACACTGAATTCTACTCCTGAAACCAAGATTATATTACACGTTAACTAACTAGAATTTAAATCAAAACTTGAAGCATTAAAAAGAAACTGCTCTAAGAAAAGGTGTTTATTAAAAAAAAAAATTACACACATGGATCTTAAAACAGAAAGCAAAAACTTATAAGCTAGAAAGAAAAAGAGACAAACCCACAAGTTACATACTGCATTATTCCATTTATATTACATTCTTGCAAAGGCAAATTATAGAGCTAGAAAACAGATGAGTGACTGCCCAGGACTGTGGGCTGGGGGAAGGGCTCACCACAAGAGGGAACAGGAAAATGTTTCAGGGTGATGAAACTGTACAAAATCTTTATTGTGGTCGTAATTGCAAGCCTATATACATTTGTCAAAACTTACTGAGCCCTACACCAGAAGGGAGAATTTTACTATACATAAATTAATTATTTTTAATTTTTCAACCAGGAAAAATAAACACTAAAAAGTGACAAAATATTCATTGCAATCTCTATCTGCAGCTATCTGTCTTACTTCTAGCAATTCAATTAATTAGGAAAACTTATTTCTAAGATTAGCACTCGCACTTCTCAGCTGCGCCAAAATCAAAACTACCCCAGGGATCACTTTTCTCGTGTGAAAAAGTGAAATGAGGGTATTCAATAAACAAAGGAAATGATGTCTGAGACCTCTTTCGGAATACATGCCATTGCATGGATTCAGTGCACATCTGTTTAAGCAATTCTTTTAGGTTTTTGTCTGCTAACCATCTTCATAAACTCATCTGAAGTTGAAAAAAAAGGTAGTATGAATCACTGTATAGCCAAAGATGTGGTTATTCACTGAAACTCAGCATTGGAAAGCAACTTGATGATCAGACATTCCAAATCCTTATTGTAAAGCACATTGGTGCCAGATGGGTTAGTGCCCAAGGCAGCTTGTTGGTGACCACCCTGGACCATGTCAGATTGTTTCAGCTGCTTTTGCTTCTGCTTTCCATCTCCATCCAGCACGTAGTGGAGTGTAACAAGCGTAGTCATGTTTTTCTTTTACTCCAAACTTCCCAAAGCATTCCCATCTCACTCGAAAGAAAATCCAAAGTCCATGCGGTAGTAAGTATGGGCTCACAAAGATACATCCCCTTCTTGCTTCTGAGACTTTACTTCTTATGACTCTTTGTCCTCATTCTTTCTGTTCCAGGAACATAGGATTCATTGCTGTACTTCAACCCACTATGGAGCTGGCTCCTCTTCGAGAATGCTCTTCCCTGACCTCACTTTGCCTCTGGTTCTAGCTCTTTCAGTTCCTCTAGGTCTTTAATCAAATGCTACCTGAAACTATTAAGCCATCATATTTAAAGATAAAACTTCCCATCCCCATTGACTATGTTCTTCTTGTCACTTAAAAGTATGTGACATGCTGTAGATTTTTAAATAATGTTTGCTCAGTTCTATACAACTATGATGGACCTCCTCAGGACAGGGAAAAATGGATAAGAGAGTTACTCCCAAGGAGCAGAATTAGAGTTAATCAAAAAAATATCCACCATCAGCCACAGGGTCTTCACAAAACCTACTCAGAATTCATTCTTAAATGCCATAGACGGTGGAAGCTATCTGCCTCCCATTATTTAATTCTTTTCTGCACTGGAGATTGTGTTCCAGTTACCATGCACCTGTTCCACATCACTGCTGGTGTGAGGGAGGTAAACATGACTTGTCTACGGGGTGACAGCTTTTAAACACTGTCAGCAGATAGTACTGAGGTCTGGACTTGTACTGACTGGTGGGACACTGGGTTGTCTCCCTTGGGAATGGGCAAGAATATTCCCCTTAGGAAGATGAGTGCAAACATATTACCTGGCTAAATGGACAAGAAAACTCATGCACCTCTCCTCATAGTATAGAGCTGTCACTGGAAACACTGGCCACAGCCAGAGTGACGGACTCCAGCCATCTCTTTGCCTCTAGAAAGGACCACGGACATAGTCCTTGCCAATAGAACATAAACAGCAGTATATTTGTCACTAAAAAGTCACAGCAGAAGAAAAGTCGAGATGAATCCTTCACCCTGTCATGTTCCTTCTGTTGATTGGGGAGTGGAGGAGCAAAGTGTGAGCAACCACAGAGTGGTAGCCATCATGGTTGGATCAGAACCATGAACTTGGACTTCTATGTGAGCAAGTGCCAAAACTTCACTGTGTGAAGCCCCTGAAAGGCTGAGGTCCATTAACTGTACCAGCTCTTACTCTACCTAATGCACACCTAATGCACACTCAGAGCTGCTTTCCTATTGATGACCTCCGAGTCTCTTTAAAAAATGTTTTCACCCTCTCCTAAAGTTAGAAAGCGAAAGGTATGAGCTAATGGCTCCCAAATACCACCACACACACACACACACACAAATATACACACACACAAAGTGTATTTGCCTAGAATGGACTCTCAAGTGACTGTAAACCAGACAAAATTTCCTGTTTATTTTCTTTGCATTCATAGATATGCATTATGCAGTGTTCTCTGGTTATTAATGATGATGATTTTTTAAATGACAATTCCTGGTATCCCATTAAATCATAATATGGAATTATTAGCACTAAACAGAGGCCACTATAAAGTGTTCTGTGAAGAGATCAAAGAAAATCTGAAAACTTGGGAGTCGGTAACAAGAAGTCCGGAGGAGAAGCAAGAATTAGATGATGAAGATCCCTCCCTGCATGCCCGAATAAAGTGTTTGGACCTGATCCTAAGTAAATGTTCACTTACATGTTTAAGGTTCTTTCTGCTTAAACGTCACCTGTTCAGAAAACTCTTCCCGGACCACCCACTTAACTAGAAGCTCCGTCCTGGAAGTATGTTATCTCTGCATCACACGATCCCTTCATCCACCTTCCTCACCAGAATAGAAGCTTCCAGAGTCAGGGATTGTTGTCTTACTTATCCACCACTTATTCTCAGGGTGAGCAGATTATCTGTCCCAGGGTGGACATTTGATAAGTAACCGTCGACTAATTAAAACAGGGAGTGTTTGTGACAGGTCCGTGTCAATTTGTGCATGTGTCTAGACTCACAGGAGTCTAGAAGTGCTGTCCCAAATGGCAAATAAACCCTTCAACCTTAGAGTCAGAAATTTATACTTACATATTGTTTGTTTTAAAGATTTTATTTATTCATGAGAAGAGCAAAGAGAGAGGCAGAGGAAGAAGCAGGCTCCCTGCAGGAAGCTCCATGCGGGACTCAATCCTGGAAATCTGGGATCACGACCTGAGCCAAAGGCAGATGCTCAACCACAGAGCCACCCAGGTGCCCCTATACTTACATATTTTGTAAGGTGGATGTATAATTGTTATGTGCTTCTTCGAGTTTTGCCAGTTCATTTCTCTATAAGTAGGAACATTCATACAGTGAGTGCCAGGCTGCCTTCTAGAACAAGCAGACATGAGCCAGCCTTCCTGGTTACCTGGAGAGCATAGTATATAGCAGTGGCATGAGGACACATCTTCAAGCCATCCCAGAGCTGGAAAGCTCATTCTTGAACACATTAACTAATGAGGCGGGTTGTTTGGGTTCTTTTTAAATTCTACATGCCAATCCTCATTGGATTCCCTTGTCACCTCCAAAGCAGTCCCACCCTGCTATCACATAGGCATTGAAAATACCTGTTTGGGAATGAGAAAAAATACTGCTGTTTCTGTAATGCCATTCGACATGATATGAACACATTAAGCTAAAAAGTATTTATCGTTCTCCAAATCCCTTTTCTGAGCCAAGGTGCATGTTGAGTAAACAGCAAGCTGCTTAAGGAATTTGGAGAAGAATAAAGTCTAGACACTAGTGAGATAATAAGAAAGAGCAAAATAACAGGTCTTCTCAAGAGTATTTGGTCGAGTGTGTTAAACCTGAATCTCTCACTGCAGGTAAAATTTATATTTAGTTCTTAACAATATAAATAAAGCTCCTCAAAGGGCAACCTGAAATACGTCAGGCACAAGAGTGTCTCCACTGAAAGGGACTCTCATGGGTGTGTGCTGCTAAAAACCTTTCACATCTGTGGAGAATGGAATGCCACCGTGACCTCAGCAGCAGCAATCAACAGGGGGTTGAACTGATTACTTGCAGAATTCATTGCCTGGAAGCCTCTGCCTGTGGTCTCAGTACAACAGTAACACAACGCTACAGCTCTGTTTTTATCTGCTTATTCAGAGGTGATCAAGTTCAGGAAAAATGATTCACTATAACCAAACTCCTGAGAGATTGATTTATGAACCAGAATGCCAATACTATCAGTTGATAACATGAGGTTTAGCTGAGGAAGTAGCGGGCATCTGTTGTACAATCAATAGAGTCCTTTCCTAGAAGTCAAGTTTCTCTAACAAATTTATTTTCAGGCTATATTCCTTATTTCGCTTAGTTCATCTATTACAATAAGCTCTTAGGTGACTTTCCCAGGAATTAAAACACTAAAATTATCACATATTTCTGTAATGCGAAGCTACTATTCATGAGCTCAAAGACAGGGTTAGGCACAGGGTTTCCTAATCCCCATAAAGTTACTAGACTACTAGTTGAAAATTCATGCCAATCTAAACTATTATATAAACACAATAATCAGTTTATAGTTTATGTAAATTCACAAAAAAAACGCTGTAGTCAATAGAAATGTTTATACTTTCCCATAGAAGAGTCATCTTGTTGTCTGATTCATGAATTATTTTTACAGTAACGGTTTCTTTTTAATAATTTATGTTCATGTGAATTATGGATCCCTCTGCCTTTCACCAAAGGCATGTAATTCTGCTAGCCATGTCCGATGTATCAGCAAATTACTCAAGAAAATGGTACACATTTATTTGAGAAGCCGTGAGTCATTACCTTCAGATACTGTTATTAATTAAAAGTGCAAAGCTGAAAGGCACGGATTTCCTGATGTAAGCATGAAATTGATCTACCTTATGATACAAAACCTGGTTTTTCTCAACTCTGAGCATGTAAGTACTGATTTTTCCTCGTGTTATGTTCTCACTTTGAAGTCTGAAGTTGAATTTTCAATGAAGAACAAATTAAGATGTTATAAGCATCAAGTAGATTTGATATGTCTGAAAGCATATAAAGGGGTTCTTTTAAAGACAGCTCAGTGAACATCTGATGGAAATGGCATATCTGAGTACTGTCTCCCTGGACATCTCATAGAGCCTATATACTTAACTACTTGGAGATTTTTTTAAAAGACAAAATGTTTGAGATGTAATAGAACAAAAATATTGTAATAAACATTAATTGAAATTCTTGATGTGAGTTATTATATACCACTGATAAGTGTTTAATATATAAGATTTTACTGTGGAGTGGGTGTTATTAGACAATAGTAGATACTAAATCGTGTATATTGTTATATCCCTACTTTATATATATTGAGGCTCAGGAGGGTATACAACTCCCTCAGTTTATAGCATCAGTAAAAGGCAGAGGCAAAAGACACACTGCTTTTTTTATAATGCTAACGCCCTCAGACCCTTTTCAAAATGAACTGAAAGAATGAATTTAACAAAACTGATCATGCTAAATGAGATATAAATTACCATGGGGGATAGGCTGGAAAGTTCACTCCTATCCCCCAGCCTAGCCTGGATAATAAAAAACCTTCACAGCCATGCTAGAGGAGGAGACTGACTATTGAGTGACCAGGTCGATTTCTGAGATATCAGGTGGACCAATTTCATGAGACCCCAGCACTATGAAATGGGGACACCCATAAATCATCGTATATGCTATTTGCTACACCTTCCCTCAGGATTGTTGGGTAATTTTGCATAACGTCCATATAAACCATAGAAAACAATAAAGAATCCAAAAGTAACCTTGCACGTCTATGGGCAATTGATTCTTGCCAAAGCATAACATAAATTGACCAAAGCATGAGGAATAAAACTACAAAACATACAGAAGAAAGCATATGAGAAAATATACTCAACTTTGAATACATGAAGATTTCTTAGTTAGGACACCAATACCAAAAAAATACAACAAAAATTAATAAATTGGACTTGAATCCAATATAAAACTTCTGTTCCTCAAAGGTAGTGTCAAGAAAATGAAAGTGCAAGCCATGGGCAGAGAGAAAAGGTTTTTAATATACCTATCAGAAAAAATAATGGTATTCAGAATATATATTCTTACAACGTAATAATAAGAAAACAACAAATGACAATTAGCACAATATTTGCAATTTCCTGAAATAAGAACATACAAAAATGATCAATAAGAATATGAAAAATTTTTGACATCTTTATTCATCAAGGAAATGCAAAGTCAAACCTCAGTGATATACATACTAGAAAGGCTAAAAGAAAGGAAAGAGATAATGCAAAGAGGATGCCCAGCAACTGGAAATCTTACACATTGTGTGTGGGAGTGCCAAATAGTACAATCATTTAGAAAGCAATTGAACAACATCAATATCCTCAGCGATCCAGGCATTACACCCCTTCATATCTACCTGAGAGAAATGAATATATATGTTCACGCAAACACTTCTAAGCAGATGCTCCTAGCAGATTTATTCAGGCATCCAAAACTTGAAAACAACCTAAATGTCCATCATCAAGTTAAGGGATAAACAATTTGTGATATACCCATATGTGTAGTACTTCTCAGCAATTAAAAGGAAAAAAACTATTTATATACTCAGTATCATGGATGAAAGTCAGAAGGATGCTGAACAAAAGAAGGCAGATAAAGAGCACATGCTGTGATTTTACTTATGTGAAATTGCAGAACAGGAAAAACTAATCCACACTGATGAAAAGCATACCAGTCATGAGAAGTAGAAAGGAGGAATTATTTCAAAGAGGCATAAACTACCTTTGGGGGTAGAAACGTTCCATAACTTGTATTGGTGTTTACCCTAATGTAGACATCTGTCAAAAGTCATCAAACTATATAATCAGGATAGATATATTTTATTAAATATGAGTTATAAATGCAATAAATTATATAAGAATGGCCACACTGTTACCATTTTCATCTCAGATTGTCAAAAATTTAAAGATGTGACAAGACATTTTTTTGTTAAGGTTTTGGGGAAACAAGCACTTTCCTACACTGCTGGTTGAAATGCAAATTGTTCTTGCAATATTTAGCAAATCTACATAGCGTTTATCTTTTGACTTAGCAATCCTACTTCTAGTAATTTACTCTAAATTTAAAGATACACCTCAACAATACAACCACACAGATGCATAAGTTTGTTCATGGCAACATTGTTTATAAATGGCAATTATTAGCAACAACAAAATCCCCATAATATAGGAGTTGAAAAAACTAATACGTCTACACAAGGGTATATTATGCAGCTTTAAAGAAGAATGAGGAACAGCTCTGTGAACTGATTTCCAAGATACGTTGCCAAGTGAAAATTGAGTGCAAATATCTTTAGTTGGTGACCTTTTATAATAGAAGGAAAATAAATATGTATCTACTTACTAGTGCATTAAGAAGTACGGAATGTGTAAACAAAAAATCAATAGGAAGTAGGATCGGAAAAGCTGAGAAAAGATGGAAAGTAACCCCTATCAGTCAGTATACTATTTTTCATAGTCTAACTTTTAAAATAATTTCTATGTATCATACACACACAAAAAATTAAATAATAAAGTTAACGATAATAATAAAATAGAATGCAAACAGAAGGCAACCTAATTATATTTCAAATGAGAGACATAACCACACAGAAAAGAATGAAAATAACTGAACCACATGACTTTTAGCCAGTCTATTTTAATTAGACATCCTCAGGCTGAACAGAAAACTGGAATATAAACAAATATTAAACTATAGTTATAAGGGTTTTGTTCTCTTTTTCAGTGAGTGTAACTTAGGAATTCTAATGCTACTTTGGTAAATTCTGGGATTGAGCAAATAAGTAAATATATTGTAGCCAGATGAAGCGAGGACTTTCCAGGTGAGGCATAAAGAGGGAGTTGAGAGTAAATCTTTTATACTGCATTTGAATTGGAGGTGCCAGTATGAGCCCATGATTTGATAGATGGATGTAGATTTGATGTACATATTAACAAATACATATATAGTTGATATATTGAGAGATAAACAGGGGTATGTGTTGTGTGTATGCACACGCACATATTTTTAAGAACTAAAGCCCTAATATCCAGTAGTAGTGAGTTTATCTCATCATATTATGAGACAACATAATGTTGGTTTCCAAATAATATGTATTATTCTCACTAAAATAAATCAGGACTCATTGGAGAGAATATAGATTCCAGGGCTGAGACTAGGGGAGTATAGGATGAAATAGAGCATATCGCTACACCAAAAATTAAGAGTGTTGAAAACATAATGGGACCATGACAAGAGGACACAGGAACCAGTTTGAAGGGGCTCCCACTGGTTAAAATGCATTTATTAAAGTAAGAATGCTGGATGCCTGGGTAGCTCAGCAGTTAAAGCATCTGCCTTCAGCCCAGACGTGATCCTGGAATCCTGGGATCTAGTCCCACACCGGGCTCCCTGCATGGAGCCTGCTTCTCCCTTTATCTGTGTCTCTGCCTCTCTCTGTGTGTCTCTCATGAATAAATGAATAAAATTTTTAAAAAGTAAGAATGCATGATTCAATATCAAAGTGAAGAAATTAGTAGAAGAAACTTAAAAGCTCTCCCTCATTCTATAACTCCAAAGCATTAATTTAGAAAGAATGATCAAATTTGAAAAACACCATTTGATACTCATTACAGCAATAATTTATTCCAGCAAGAATCATCAGTGGGTACTAAAGATAGTGGATGAAATATTTAAGGAGAAACAAAATATTGACCACATAAAGATAAGGAGATGATATTTAGAAAAGACAAAGTATCTCCTCACATGATACTTATTAATAACAAAAATAAAGTAGTAATGTTATATTAGAGAAACCTGGGAGACACAACTTTAACAAAATGATCAAAATTAACATCATTTGTAAAAGGGCATGTACGGTGTACCACCTGACATAACATACTCAAAACGTCATCCTGTGTTCCAGTTATAAGTGCAAACCCCGAACCCACTTGTTAGTAAGCTTCCAGCGCTCGCAGATCAGAGGATGCTGAATGCAATAACTAGTCTCTGCTTGTCAAAATGTCACAGACCAACGAACTGTTCCAGGTTAAAACAGACAAAGAAGTGGGAACTAAAAGCAGTGGGTATTACTGGTTTGGATCTTGGATCTTTTTTTTTTTTTTCTTTCTGCTAAAACAGACATGACTAGGACAATTGATTATATTTAAATAAAGATAGGTGGCTAACCAGGAGCATAATACACTAATTGCACTGCAGATATGTAAAGGAATGTCCTCAACTTCAGGAAACACACAGTTATTTACCTGTAAGGAAGCATATCTCTACAATTTTAATAGATTCTGAAAAAATATATGTAATATTAGTATATTACCATATATGTATATGTAAAATAAATCTGGTTTTAACATTTGAGGAATCCAAATAAAGGACATATGGGAATTATTCATACTATTTTTGCAAATTCTCTGTAAGTCTGCAATAATTTCAAAATAAAATGCTTTTGAAACTATCATAATTAGGTACATCATTGTAAAAACTTATAAAAATAAAAGATAAGGAGATGATATTTAGAAAAGACAAAGTAAAGACGAAAACAATGGTACAAATGACAGCTGACTTAGCAAAAAATAAATAAATAATAATAAAAATAATAGAAAAAAAGAAAGGAGATCAGAACAATAGAATGCCAGCTTATAAAGTATGAAAGGAAAGAAAAAAAGAAATGTCAGCCTCACCTCAAATTCTATATCCAGTGATAATATACTCAAAAACTTAGAAGACAGAAAGACATTTAAAAAAATAATAAAAACTCAGAGAACTTATCACAAGCAGACATGCACCACAAGGAAGGAAAAGGTATCAGAGGAAAACTGCAATCTTCAGGAAGAGATAAGGACCACCAAAATCAACATATGTATGAAAACATAACAAAAATATTTTAAACTCTTATTTTTTTACGATTTATGTAATTAATGTGGGGCTAATGGTCTATGTAGAAGTAAATTAGCAGACAATATGTATGACAAAACACTTCAATAAAAAGCCTGAAA